>NW_009721490.1:44616-63976 GCF_000703405.1 Apaloderma vittatum
TGTAAGTTAGATGTTGGGGAGAAATTCTTAATTGTAAGAGTGGTGAGACACTGGAAAAGGTTTCCCAGAGAAGTTGTGGAAACTCCCTCCCTGGAAGTGTTCAAGGCCAGGTTGGATGGGGCTTTGAGCAACTTCTTCTTACTAGAAGGTGTTCTTGCCCATGGCAGAGGGGTTGGAACCAGATGATCTTTAAGATTCCTTCCAACTCAACCCATTCTATTACATGATTCTATGTTCATGAAGAACTTTGGGATATTTGGGGGATGTGATGGCTATTTGGGATGCCATGCAGGTACATTCATTCCATGCATGGCATAGGCATATCCCATGTACTGGAGTTACAGCGTTTGTTTGCAGTGCTCCTGGGGACTACTGATGGGACAGAGGCCTTGATTGGCACTGAAGTCTCAGCTGATGATGTTGGAAAATATGAATGCCTCAACTCCCACACAATTCCTAAGAAATTCAATACTGTGGCAGACTACTCAGGAGATCCAAGGACTGAAGACAATGAGGATAATGACAAAGTATTTATGATTATGCTGGTCCTGTGCACTTTCTTTTAAATGTAACTTCAACTTTTTGTTGGAAAATTAGTATTTTTCTTTCACCTAACTCTCCCACAGAAAAAAAAAAAGAATAAACAATGCAGCCATGTACCTAAAAATGCAAGGCCAGAAGCTAAGAACAGCAGAGCACCAACCTCTCTCCTGTTGACTACCCTTTGCTTGATCTTGAAACTTGGACTCATGCAGATCATTGCACAGACTGTCAGACCATCTGCCTTCCCCTACTCATGTGCAGAATGATAGTGTCTGAAGCATCCTAACTAGAGATACACTTCTACAACTAGCAAAGGAAGGTGGTGAGAGAACTCTGGTGGAGATCTCTGTGTTAACTAGGTAGGCTCTCTTACAGAGAAATAAATCCGCTTTCCAGATCTGTGTTCTCTGTCTCATTATGAGTTTGTTCCCAGCTCACTTACCTGCAGCTGCTTACACTGATGTTGAGTCCAGACCTGCTCCTTATTTATCTTTGAGTTATTGCAGTCTGCCCCATGGCCTTTCACCTTTCTTCACTTCCTTAGTAATTTCTTCGATCTGTCCCTCAGGTAATTGTACACAGTGCCTGCCTATGACTTTCCTATTTTTAGATCCTTCTTTCTCCTGTTTTCCCAAATAGATGAGATTTCTTCCTTCCTTTCAGCACCATTCCCTATGGATGGATGTTGTCCAGGTTCCACTGTCTCTCAGAAAATTTGCCAATAGGCTGTTAATTTGCCTCTCAAATGGCCCGGTGCGGTGCTGAACTCACAAGCTAGTTTATCCCATCGTAATTTCTCGGTCTAAAAATCAACATCTTCTCATATTAGAAACATTTCCATGATCCTAAGAAGGTTTGTGGCATTAAGCTGCTGACTTTAAGAAAGATAAAAGAACAAACCTGAAATTCATTACTTCAGTATCACCTCTAGAACGGCACTTTCACTGTTTGCACCATGTGGTGTTGTGGACAATATGCCGTGTTAGGCACATTCAACTGTGCAAACGATCTATCAGCAGAAATTCATCCAGCTTCCTATGGCTTTGGGTGGTGTTGAGGACCCCTGTTGTTCTTTTTTTAGTAATGGGTCTTCATAAGTGGATCTGGTCTTCAGATTCCCTAAGGAAGATTTTTCCCCCTGTGCCTGCTAGTCCAGATGATGTCTGAGAGTTTCCGAAGCTTTGTCATTGTCTGGCTTGTAACTAGAGGACGTGCTGTTGGCTGTGGTCCAAGATAATTCATTCAGTTGCTTGATGTCCTGTAGCCTGGGGATAAGGAGAAGGTGACTCTACCAAATAATGAACACTCTCGTCTTATTGGCTGGATAGCAATGTTGTACAATAATAAAATAAAATAATTAATGTATTTTAATTATAGTCCTCTTTAAAATGCTTTGCCTTAGCATATTTTTCCAATAATGCTCAAGTGAAATAACAAACCCAGAAAATACACAGATGTAACTTTGTTAATAATTCATACATACATTTTAAATGCAGTTTGAAAAAGGTACAGAAATTACTGAGTGCTTATTTTTTTACTTTTCTCCCTTTTGAGCAACCTAGTTATATTTTTAAGGAAACTTTTTCCCATGGTAGTGCTTCGAGGATAATGAAGGCATTTGAGACCTATCTGCAGATTACGTTGAAATACGTTGATTTCTTTTAATTGCAACCAACTTAAAATCATTGATAAAAGTAACAAAGATTTTGAAAGTTATGAAAAGATGACTTCCCTGAGTTTGTGATAGCAATGTATATTTCCGTAGAGAAGAGATTTTAAGAAACCTGAGTATGTGGCATCTCATTTCGTAGATCAGAAAGCAAGTAATTCTAGACTTCCATTCTTTTCCATCCAAAATTGAGAAAACAAATGTAAATTATTTAAAGCAATTAGTTGCATGCATATTGTCCTGGCAAACCATTCTATTCCTTTCTAGTATGTAAATTTCGAGACAAGCTTGATTCATCACTCGTTGATGTGAAACAGGGGAAAACCAAGGCTGCCATTCTAAACTGCTGTAGGTTGTTTTCCATTCTAATTTTATTGTTATAGAAAAATAAGACAATTTCAAAATCAGTTTGAGTCAATAACAGTGTAGTAGCATCCTAAAATGATATTATTATTTATTCATGCTTAGTTAAATATAACTGTAACATGAAATAAATGATTATCTGTTTTGGATATAATTTCATCGTAAGGCCTTTGAAGGTCGTTTGAACTACTGCACTAATTAATGTTTTATTTCCAGCCTTCCTTAATTATTCTTGCCAGATGGTCCTTTATTTATGTTATTGCTTGGAGTTTCCAGCTGAGGTTGTTTGATTGTTCAAGAAAAATATGTGATGGCACCATAAGATAACTGTAATTGAATTGTTAGGTATGTTAGAACATTCAAGCCTTCTGTCCCTGCTTCAGCCACATCTGGGAAATAAGTTTGTTAACAAAGTGCTTTGGCACCTCATCGAATACTTGATGTGATATATGAAAATGTTTAGAGCAAACTCAATTAACATAAAAGCCTTTAGAAAAGGGAACTCTGGTAGCTTCTCATTCATTTATGAATTACAAAATCATCTGGGTAGAATGCATAAATGGGTAAATTACCAGGTGGTTGGTTTAGTTTTAGCTTTTGTTTGGTGGTGTTTGTTAGCATCTAATTTTTTTCATATCTAGACAATATTGCTTTTGTGTTTGTAATAGGGTATCTTTATGCTAGATAAAATACTGTGATGAAAGCGTAGTAGTACTCATATTTTTGGATTTTTTGTGGCTGGCTTCGGTAAATAATATCGCAGGAATGATAGTTTCTATAAGATTTAAGTTGAACACTGGGAGCTACCAGATTTGGGAACAGGAATGTAAAGAGAGCATTTACAGAGAACTATTTGGTTTCAGTCATCAGCATTATTTGTATTGTGCTAGCAAATAAGTATCCTACTTGTTGTTTGAATGTTCTTTGGTGTCACATTCTGTTAAGCAACACGTAAACACACATGCTCTAAAAACTGATAGGAAATAAGAGGAAAAATGGTATATGATAGTACACAAATGCATAATTTTGTTCCAACAGTATAAATAAAATATTTGTTGGATCTCTTCCATCACTCTTTTCAAACCATTGTTTTCTCAGTTTTTCTATAATCATTGCAAGAAGCAGTTTTGTGAAATGGAGACAAGATATGCGTGTCGGGTAGCTGGGAAGAAAGAACTAAGATGTTTGTGTAGGATATTGGTTAATGGATGAACAAGAAAGGTATTGACACAGATGTTCGAAATCAGAAAAAGAAATTGTCTCATCTAGCAAATGAAAACTGAGACATATTATTGTCTCAGTAATAGCTGTGTTGTGCAAGAAACGTAGGTAAAATGTACTATAAAAAGGTAAATCAACTACAAATTAGAAATTATAAGATAAAGTTTATCATAATATTGGATAATAAGAGCTTGTTGAATAAGAATAGTCTTAGAGAAGATGACTTTTCTCTGTTTTCCTTGCGATTTCTTTTGATTTTATTAGCACAATAGAAAATACTCTGGAAGAAAACTACCATTCCACTTGTGGAAATTGGCTCCCTGTGTTGAAATTATGAATGTGCTATATAAGATTTCACAAATCTCTTAGAGCTTTTAGAAATATTGGCAAATTTTGGTGTTGTCTTTTTCTGTGAAAGTATGTATTTAACAGCTCAACATACTTCCTTGGCAAATCCTCCTTCTTTTGCCATGTGTAGTTTCTGCAAATAGTCTGGGTTCTCAGAGAAATTCTCTTTCCCTCAGCCTGTATCAGAGATGCGTGTTCTTGGCTTGTATGTACTCGATGTAACACTCTCTTCAGATGTTATGGAAGATGGGAAGCAGCTGCTGTCTTTCAGAGCGCAAATGTAGGGTTTTCAATGCACACCCTGTCTGCCATGGAGCAGGATGGAGTCCATACAATGGAGCCCATCACACAATACAGATGTCTCAAATTAAGGCTCTACCCAATTGGTTTCTTCTACTTCCTGTGTAATTCAAGTGCTTTGTGATTTGTTAACTCATTCGGCTGTAAAAACGTTATAAATATGCATTATCTGGATTGCTGCTCTGAAAAATGGGACACTGGAGCTGGTGGTAACATCTCTGCAGCAGTGGTGGAATGAGTGAGCACTTCTGTCAGCTGCAGGAGATCACCCCATTCATATTTAAATCTGGTCCTTGTGCCAAACCAGAAATGCAAACTGTTCACATGCTCCTCTTCTACAGTTCTCATCGAGCATGAACTGCAGACAAAAGAGCGCCTCGAATTCCTTTAATTGACCAGAAACTGCTTTTAGCAACTGGTTGCCCAAATAAGCAAAGCAGGTAGAATAAGCGAGAATACCAGGGTGGTTTCACCTTTGTAATTTTTAAACTCTTTTCACTTCTAGCTTTCTTCTTTTTATCAATTTGTCATTTGTTTGTTTTCTGCTTCCCTCCCTCTCAACACAAACCAAATTTCCCCAACAATATTGCCTGTTATTTTTAAATAAAAATTTTAGGACAGCGTATGGACTTCCTTTGCTCCTCTTCCCTCTTTCTACCTAGCGTTGCAAAATAATAAATCACTGCCATTGCCCACTTAACTTCATTCTGCTGCTTTGTAGATGGCATCTTTTCCAAAGTTTCACAAGATGTTCTGCATTTTGCTGCTATTTCCACTTGGTGCCAACAGTGGTGTGGCCAGCTGGGAAGAGAGACAAGTGGTAACAGAAGTGAGCTGACCTCTGACTTCAGTATCTGTGTGAGTGGGAGGTTGGTCCCAGACAGTCTCTCACCGCAACAGGATATCCCACTGTGAAATGCCAGTATGAAATTACTAATTAACCTGCTTTTTAACTTCAGGATCCCGCTGCTAACTTTTTATTCTTGTAAAGTCACCGTAGTATTGCAGAGGTATGTGCAGAAAGAGGTGTTATCTTGCTGTTGTGACATTAAATTTTATCAGGGTAATTTAGCAGTCTTTGTAACGCTTATTTTAATGCTCCTGCCTTTTATAGGGATTTATAAAATTCTTGTGTAGAAAAAAAAATAAATCCCTAAGCAAAAGATGAAGTGATTTTTTTTTAACCTTATTATGTAAACCTCTAAATTCTTTGACATTACATATGGTTTTTCATGGTGTAGAAAATCAATATTAGTGTTTCTTCTTGCCCACGATGCAAGATGTATTACCCAAGGTACATGACATACTACCCAACCAAAGCACCCTCTGAGATTTGTAGGTGGTGTTGGGTTACAACTGTTTTTTCCTGGAGGCTAAAATTGCCTAAATCTTGGCTCTCACTGTGCTGTTTTTTTCCTCATTATATATTTAAGAGGGTCAAATCATTCATCATTCTCAATTACTGGAGTATAATTCACTGCATGCAATGTGAGCTACAGACCAGATGCCTGGAAAATTCCTACACTGACCAATAATCTTAGGTCCCAGTACACATTCTGTTTTTAATACAACAGTAACATGTTTGTTTCCTATTGAATTACTTGGAGAAGATGCATACCCAATCAAAGCTTCGTCAGACAGGTGATTATCAGAATGGGACACAATCAGGGAGACTCAGAGCAATATAGACATTCTGAGCTCTGTTCCTTTTAACAGGCTGTAAAATGCCAATAACATTTAAAAAGAATAACTTGATTTTATTAAAGGGCAGTATCTGTCGTGGGAACTTATGGCTGCATGATTTAGTGGACTGGAAGTCCTGCCCTCGAGTACAGCTACAGGTACTAGAAAATAAGTGTTTTAATTTTATGTTTGAACTTGCTTGTATCTCCTCTACTGGTGTTGCATAATATCCTTTATTCTTCATGATGTCACACAGTAAGTTCATCAGAGCTAAGGCAGAGGCATCACACTAAAATAAAAGCAAAATTTAGAACAATCCCTGCATAACCAATCCATTCTAGTTTTTAATTTTTTGTTTTAACTTGCTGCAGCGGATTAACCTTCATATATTTTGTGCTAATTCTTGAATCATGCCAACCAATATAAGGTACTAGAGTTTAAAGACTTTTTTTTTCTGAGTCAGTGAAGTCTCAGTATCTGGGATTCTTGAGCAGTCAGCACTCAAAGCATTTAGTTCTTTTAAATATGAATCTGCAACATTAGCTTGGCTTGTGTCTGGCAGAGCTTTTAAACCAAATAGTTTTTAGAGAGCTAAGACGACAAAAAAAAGAAGTGGTGGAAAGAAACATGCTGGAAAGTGGTCTCTCAGATAGGAGTGTGATGGTGTGGCAGCCTATACTCCACATTGAGTTCAGTAGACCAGTGACCCAGTTTAGCCTAGTTGTCTGGAGATGTAGTATCAGAGAACTGCTGAAAAGGCTGTCTAAGTTTTCGGGTAGCTTAAGGGAGAGTGTAGGGGAAGCTACAAGTGGTCTAATTTCAGGAGACAGCATTAATGATTCAGGAAATATAATGATAATGTATGAGAAGTGCTAGATAGGAGAATAAAATGCAAAGGATTTTGAAACTGAAAACAAGTAAAAGGTATTTGGTATAACAGGGAAATGGAGGAGCCAGTGAAAGGGTGTTAAGCAAGGGATGATATGATCAAAGTGATGACAAGGTAATGATCTCTCTAGAAATGCTGTGGATAGACATAAGTGGGCCAAGATTGCATTTGTCAAGGCCCGTGAGAGGCTGCAGTGGTTGAGGTAAAAGTTGATGAATACAGGAGTGAGAGAGTTGTGGTTGCATTTTAATCTGTGGTTTTGGTATTTGCAAAGCTAGAACACGGATTAACTAATCCTTCCAGTCTTTTTTTAACTACAGTTTTGCAAAATATTGAAATTGTCAATTTTGTTGTTGTTCATTGGCAGTCCTAGAAATGGAGAAGAAATATATTTGGACCGACCCAGGTGATTTTAACTTTTTTTCTCTAGGATTATCACTTTTATAAAACATCAGGGGAAATTAAATACCAGGTTTAACATGACATGTATTTTTAATAAAAGCAAAGAAAAGTTGGAAATTAAAAATTAGAATCTTAGACTTTGATGCCATTCTCAGTCCCAAGAAGGAGGAGATTTCATCCAAGTTATGTGCCTTGTTTAATTTTTAAGGCACTTATGTATGTGTAAGAAAAGAAGCCACAATTATAATTCTTCCTATGTCTGATCTAGAGCAGAGAGCTGACAATAAAACTTTCAATTTCTTAGTTAGAACATTCTGGAACTTCACACCCTCTGAGGCTGTCTTGTTAATGTTTCTCACTGGGATCAAATACTAATTGGACCAAATAGCAGGAAGTGATAACTAATGCTGGGGGAGATGCTAGGCTCCATTTTTTTGCTCTAAAGAGTAATTACAGGTAGGAATTAGATGTAAAGAGGAGCGAATTAGAGAAGCCCCAGGCTAGCCCAAACATAAGACAAATTTTTTTTTGGAAGGTAACTGGGAAAGTAGGAGGTCATTTTATTAGCAAGGACTTTGGTGTGGTTTATTTTTTTAAAAACTTTGTAGTTGGTGATGACTGAGAGACTCCTGTAGAAGTTGATGGAGAAAAGGAGCTGAATTCAGGTGTTTTGACTTGCCCTATAAAGAAACATTTTCTTTTTTTACTGTAATACAAAGGAAAGTCAGCCCTTGATGTCCAAAACTATATGGTAGGAGTGCCTATGTTGTTTCACATTCTAACATTGAATCAGCTGTAAATGACTCACCAGTTCTTTATGGCCTGTTTTGTTCCTGACTACATCTAGCATATAATCAATATAAATTGTCTCAACTTCCCTCCTTCTGTGCAGACACCACATGGGAGAAAGGAGCCCAGAATTTGCTACAGAATATCCCATGTTAACTGAGATGTGTCTTATTTGTTTCTCAGACAGGTATTCCCTAACCAGAATGGTCACTGGTCACCTACAAAATAAGAACAGTGTTTAAGGTTAGGGTGATTACAATAAAAGGGAATATTAAGAATATTTTAAATATATGTTTTTTAAAAGAAGGCTCTATGGTAAATTAATAACCATGAATAAGCCTGATTTGCTTAGCTGCCATATGTGAGGAAAATTCAATTAAACAGAAATTGAAGAACTTGAGTTACTTTTTAACATGACAAAATGTCATGTGATGTTTTGGCTCAATATCTCGTTTCCAGTTGTCAGATAAAGATGATTATTTGCAGACAGCCCTTGTTCCCTCTGGCCTGTATCACTTCTTGTCATATGAGTGTGGTGCTTTGACTTCATTTAGTTTAGGTAAACTATCTATGGAACAGCCCTGCCTTTCCCCTGTCCTCTTACTGCAGACTCTCCACATGTTTTTCTGTCACAGCTACACCAGGACTTAACATATTTCCAAATGTCTGTAGGAAATAGGATGATGCAAATACTATCAGGACTGAATGATGATATTAAAAAAACCCAACCTTCAGGGATTTTTTTACTTAGTCCAAACCTTTACCTTTGCCAACAGTCGTTCTACCTTTTCTCTCTTAGTGAGATATTGTGTGGTTTACAAAAAGCATAAGTTCTTTTACAGTAGTTACTTGATTTTAAATAGAAATTCAATCCCTGGGATTCCAGTGGGATGCACTGGGAGATTTGCAGGAGTGAGGATTAATTAAATTGAATAAGGACTTTAGGTTTTCTTTGAGAAATCTGTGTGATTGTGTGTAATTCTCTGAATCTAGTTCACCATGCTTTTGGGTTTGTTTGTTTTTTTTTTAATAACATATAATGAAGACCAAATTGATTTATATTAATATCTGTAATACTGAAATGAACTTTGAAGCTTATTCTACTCTAATGTTTAGGCAAGCTATTGCATTTAAATTGATTGACAAAATAAAGAAATATTAAAGCAAATGTAAATTCATTTTCGAAAATTTTCCTAGTCTTCAATATCAAGGATTTCTGATTAATTTTAAATACTGATGGAATTGCAGTCACTTGATTAAAAATCATATCATACCATATATATAATACTTCTGCACTAATAGATCAACGGTTTGACAGAATACATTAAGTACTGACATTTCTAAAAATAATTTCCTTTTAAAAAGAATAGTATGTTTTCTATTTAAGTAAGAATGAGGAATTATACAATTACATTTACTGTGAATAAAAAAGAGTTTTCTTTTCAATTCAAAAATAAATTATGTGGATTTTTTTACTACTTTATTGCTTTAAGACTTATGAGAAAATGTATGACAAAACTCTAATAATGAATAATCACTTTCTATAAATATACATGAAATTCCTTCAAGTATTGTAATTAAGCATTTAAAAATATATACTTTTCCCTCCATCTGTAATATATCACATAAATAAAGTCATGAGTAAGGAAGCTGATAATCGGACCATGTGATCCTTATCTGAACCTTTTACATTACGCTTTAAAAGTTGTAGCCATAGGTGCTAGACACCTCAAACATTCTCTTCATAAAGCACAGTTTTATCATTAATATGAGGGCTTCTGCAAAAGCTTTATTGCCATCACTGGCAGTAAAGTATATGCCATTTGGGTGTGAGCTAGCCTCATCATCCATTTTCTTATGTTTTAATTCAGTTTAACCTGGTCCTTTATATGTATATACATACAATAGATGCATAACTTATTATGCAGACTATTGAGTTTGCTTTCATATTTATTCCTGATGCTACTATCTCTTTTATTACCTCTTCTGTGTTTTTAAGGAATGGTCCTCTTCTAAGGCTGCATACTTAAGCACAGGAGGAAGTAGGGACACTCACCACAGGTTCAGTTTATTCACTGAGATCTCATAGGCTTGGTGGGCAAGAATGGTTCTTTGACATGCATTTGGGTAGCTGTCTAAAGCTTTTTACACTGAAATTTGTACTTTGCCACACTGGGCCAAGTTTATGTACCTGCTAGTTTGATTACTGCAGTGACCACAGGGAGCAATCTGGTACTTCTGCAAAGGCAGGTGCTCATCTGTGGCTGTTGTGTAAGTTAAGAGTGTTGTCTAACATCATCTTTGGGCAGCCCCTTGGCTCTTCAATTATTTTTCATAGAAATGCAGGGGCCACAGTGAATCCTTAATAAACTTATATAATTTAGGTCCAATTATCTACAAAGACCTTTGTAGACTGCTTATTCAACTGACTGTACTTTAAACGTCTTTGTTTTGGCATGTAAGTGTTCTCAGTGGAAGAATAATGATCTTGTAGGACATAAATTGTCATCAGTCTCTCCTCTCATGAAGATGAAGCTAGTTCTTTTCCTCTGCTTCTTAAAGAAAAATAAAAAGCTGTTCCTGCTTAAATATTTTGTATGTATCCCTACAGGAAAAAAGCTTGTAGCAGACCTCGTTGTTGTAGATTTTTTGTGGTTTTTTTGTTTGTTTGTGGTTTGTTTTTGTTTTTGTCTTTGTTGTCTTATATTTTACTACAACAATTGTTTTTTATAAAGATTTTAAGATGTTTTTTTCCACTTTGTCCTGGCAGCAGAATAGCTGGCAGACATCCAGATTTACATTCTGTAGTTCTAGTGAACACCTCATAGAAAGGAAAGATCATTGAAAACCATACAGGTGATCTGTTCGATCATTTTTAGTGATTTTTCCAAAGTTACATGGAAAAAAAACATTTCCCAACTGGAAATCACAATCGTTTTTCTCTAGAGCATATTCTGTTTGAATGAGCGGAATATCTCTAAATAAGCTTCTTCTTTTTTAGTTTTTCCTTTTCTTTTAAAGTACAGATCCCAGTTCAAGATGGGATAAAGATGATATTGTCACATACAGTTAAATTTCAGGCTTAAAATGCATATAACTTAAATTTGTGTGGACTTAGACTTCAATACAAGTTCTTTACTGCATTGAGAGTGTGCTCTGCAGCATGGAAACCGGTTACTGTGAGGATAATTGCTTTTCATTCCCAGTTCTTGAAAACCTATGTTCACATCAATGTAGAATGCATGTAAGTGCGTGTATATGGCAAGTAGCAAAGTAACAAGACAGTAGCTGAGCTATTTGTTTTAACAGCAGCCACCTAATTCCTACCTGCTTTCTGTAATGTACCTGAAAAGAAATATTGGAAGCAGCTGCATGTTCAGGAGTAATGGTGGTTCATTATGGGGCCACAGGGTCTTCAACTCATGGAATCTGTCAAAAAAGGGGAAGATCTGTTTGGTCCAATCCCCCTTGTGTTTTCAAAGCAGTAGGCAATATAAAGAATGTATACAAGATTGAGATTGAACTGGAGACAAATAATTGTTTGCTTTCACTATGGTGAAAGATACAGCTTTAAGATAGACAAACAGTAAGAAGATCTGCAAATTCATTATCATCCTACAGTTTAGTTTAGTGTAGTCAAATATTAGTTGTTGAATGAAAACTGACACAGCACAGGTTTATCAGGTCAGGCACCAAAGTAGATCAGAAATTGCTTCTTTGGAACTAAAGCAATGTACTTCTCTGGAACTTCATGTATACTTTTGTATTAAAATATTTCATTTTAAGTAACCTACATTTCAGTACTGATCTTGCTGTTCAGCCACCTGGTTTGAAAGGTGTCATTAACATTTTCTTTAGAATTAGCCAACAAATTAGCCTTATCCAAATAAATATTTACAAAATATTTACTTTATAAAATTGTTAAACTTTGTTTTCCAACATGTATGATTTTAATGTTTATTTTAATGCTTAATTCTGTAAATTTTCTTGTAAACATGTAACAATGCTATTTGTAAAAGAACTTGTTAGCACCTAATATCACTACAAGACATCACATGATCATAGAATCGTAGAATAATTTAAGTTGAAAAAGATGTGCTGCTACTTGCTGGTATGGCACAGCTTGAGATACTATACTTTTTGAAATATATTTTAACTTATATTCATGTTAATTACTGGGGGTTTTTTCTGGTTTATTCTTAGAATCTTTACTGTTGATTACAGTTATTTCAAGGCTAGCAGTGTAGTACCTTGGCTTCTGCCTAAATCAAGCAACAGGGCGTCACAGGTTATCTACCAACCTCTAACAGTATGATCCTATTTTTCTGAATTTAGACAGCTGGACTCCTCATGCAGTTAATCTGAGACATTAATATGTGTGTCCCCATGACAAGCAGATGAGTAGGGAGTAAGGTTTAGCTATGATTAGAGATAGCCAAAAGGAAGTACTAGATAGAGATTAAACACAGCTGTTTACCAGCCAATTTTAAAACAGTAAGAAAATATGAGTTGCAGTCAAAGCCTTTTTTTTTTAAATATGATGTAAATAATTTCTTTAATACATAGAATATCTTTAAACTAAAATGATTTCTCCCTTGGCATAGCAATCATTATTTACAAAAATCTTTGTGATTTTGTACAAATGTCAGAAGTAGTTCAAAATTAGTCCTTAAAATATCTGTTCTGATCTCTAAGGTTGCTCTTGTCATTAACATTACTCCCATTTAAATCATGCATTGAAGAAATTCCTATACATGGTTTCTAGCTTAATGAAATAGTTGAGAAAATCTCTCACTTTTTTGTTGGAAGCTAGAATGCATATTGTAACTAGGAGAACTTGTGCAGATAGTCTAAGTTTCTGGAATTTTACCAAACATAATACTTACTGCTACAAAAGACTGTATGCAAAAGAAATTTTCTGTCATTTTTCTCAGCCTGATATTGAAAAAAGTTCTAGGTTCCTTTGGCCTGTCAGAGAGTTATGTTTTATTTTTTAAAGGTGGTGAAGCTAACAGCCTGATGGCTGATACTGCACATTCATCCATGAAATTGCAATTTAACATACACATTTGCCCTATACATAACACAGCATAAAAAGATGATGCTAAAGTGAAAAAATGTAGACAGCTGTTTTTCTTCTCCATTTTGTATACAACACATACTGAGTGGTAGTGAGTCTTGCTGCTTTAAATTGCTAATCTGTGTAAGTATTAGACTGGTGACTGACCAGTGGCACTTAGATTCAAGCAAGGAGCAGGGAATTTTGAGTAGAATAAGAAATCCCTATATATGTATATATATGTTCATTTATATGTACCTTTATTATGTTTTCATAATCTCTGCAATTATCCTACCATAAGAAAAAGCAGAAAGAATTTCTTCTGGCCAACTTCTCAGTCATATTGTCTTTCTATATTAAATACACTTTTTCAGCTCTGTGATGCCTTTGTGGCTCAACTTTGGTAACACTGCCAACCTACTGTCCGTTTACCAGCCCTGACTTACCTGATTTCAATCCTGTGATGCTCACCTCTTTTCTTTGAGTTATGCCTATAATGCAAGCTCTTTGAGACAGGACTTCGATTTTTCTTATATGTCTGTAAAACATCAAGTTAGGAAAATGCAGCTGAGGCTTGTAAATGGTACTTGAAGGTGCTACCATTAGTTGGGTGCTGTCATTTACAACACAGTGCCTTGCTAGGGATGTTTTAATTTTTGGATATTTTATATTCAGAGTTGCAGTCTGGCTAGTATGTTTCCATTATTTTAATTCACAAAGTATTTCCTAAAAGTTTGGATTGCTAATCAGACTGTCATCATTTTTTAACAATTGTCTAGAAGCACTGCCAAGAAAAACATCATCTATATATTCATTGGATCACAAAACCCAATTATTTTTACTAAATGGGTAGTAATTTTGTGTGTTTGTGTTTGAACACCTTTTCTTCTTTTCTTCATACAACTTCTTTTCTACATTTGCCTCATGCATTTTAAAGTATTTTCTATGGCTGTGGAGCCAGTGTGGCTGTGACTATTAATTTGTAAAGATAGTCAGTTGTGTTTCTTGAAAGAAGAAATAAAAAGCAAATTCAAAAATTTGTGACCATAATGTGAGACATGAGTGAGATGCTGGACATGAAGGTTCGATACTGCAACATGCTAAATGCCTGTAATGCACACTGAAGTGAATGAAGGGTTTAGAATGGGAGCAGCCGCACATCTCTGAAAATCAGGAATTAGTTGTAGCTAGTGTACACACAGAAGGAGTGAATACTTTTCTTAAGTAAAAGATTAAATTATTATCTTATTTCCACATCCTGTAGAGAATTTGATGTCCTGCCTCTTTGATTGCACACGCTTCAACTTCTACAGGAAGGCAAAGCATTGTTTGGAATGATTCTAGGAGGAAATAGCTATCAGTAATTACTATATGTTAATTTAAGTGAAATTGACAAAATAATATGAGAATGACCTTAAAGTGAAGTCTGAATTTTTTGTGATTGAAGATTTAATTCTTGACTATGAATGTGAATGCCTTGCAGTATTTCAGTTGAAAAGAAGGTGGGACAAAACACTGAGAAATAAATAATCCTTATACTGTCCCTGCAAAATTGACAGCTGTATATAACAAAGCACACATTTGGACAATGAATGCAACCATCAAATATTTTGCAGGAGTGGTGAAAGAATGAGTTATTTCGGTCTTTCTTAGCACTATTCACATACGACAGTGTCATTGGCAGGCATAACATTTCTGTAATTCCATGAACTCGATCTCTTGAGGGAGCGTGACTTGGCCCTAGGACACAGGACTCATTTGTTTTGCTTGTCTTAACTCTACCACATGATCTTACCAGCTACCCGATGATCAACTGAGACAGTAAAATATTTTGGGGTTTTGTACAATCAGTGTGTATTTTTCAAAGGAAAGAAACTGGCTCACAGTGTCCTACCTCGTTCGAGTGAGAAATGCTACTGCATGTGATTCTTAGTAACTGAGGGTCATACAGTACTGCCTTGTTCAGGGTATGAATGATAACTGGGTAAACCATAAACTGATTGTTTAGTAAGACAAAAGAATACCGAAATAATTGCCTGACTCCAAAATGCATCACAGACACATGCCTACATGACATTTTTCAAGTTTATTCATGATTATCAGGTATGTATCAAACTGTTTCTAACTTTCAACAGGCTTCCATTTGCTTCTGAAAGAAATGTAATGGGCTGCTGTCCTACTGGTGCGGGAAGCTCATCCTGTAGCTGCTTCGGAGCTTCAGGATGGATTTCCTTAAAACTCATTTGTTATGTTAAAATATTAGAAAACTGTCATGGTAGAAAAGGAAGTTAGTAAAATTATGTGTTGAAAAGACTTTTTTTCTGTCATTTCGTATTTCCAGGTAAAACCTCAGAGTGACAATTCAAAAGTGCCTGGGAAAGTTTCACCAGAGGTTACAGTTTGTCTCTCTAGTTATACCCTGGCATTGTTCTTGCCTTGTCATTAATCTCTCTTATTGAGCAGAGTCCCAGGAATTACTGGGTAACTAATGGTACATGTTTTTGGAACTAGGACCTTTAAATTGTGACTAGTGCTGATTTTAATTAGAAGCAGAACTGAAGTAAGTTACAAATATTACTTTTGTAGCTGCAGTTCAGCTGTTGGCATTTTACATTTTAAAACTTTGGGCGTTTTAAGCAATAACTTTTTTTAATTTACTGCATAGCTTAGTCAGAAAAGATATCTTTTCTTTTTTTTAGGTAGGTATTGACTTCACATTCCTGTCAGTCTTCAGATAAGGCCATGTAAAAATTTTTGATCTGAGATTTAATAGGAGTTAAAATGTGGTTTTAAAAGTCTTAATGCCAGGGAAGACATTTTATATTTCCTTAAAATTCATTTATAAAATGAAAATGCTAGAAAACTCGGGATTTTTATCGACATGCAGCTGTTTAGAGTCTGTGCATGGTAATAAAGAGTAGTGACATACAGGTTTTGGTTTTTTTAAATAACATGTACAATCCATCAGGATCAGAATTTCCTATAGTAATTCAACAGCTAAAGCTAATTGTTCTGCCACAGAAGTGAAACATGAAAATATTTTTATCTATCTTAAATAAGCTCTGCCCTTTATAATGCTGTATGTATCATAAAGTAAATCCTGTGCATAATTGTGTTTTATTCTTCTTAGGGTTTTATTTAATGTATTTTTCATGAAACCATCAAGACTTTAATGTTTTCCTTGAAGCTGGTTGCTACAGTACTATTTATATAGTCCTATAGTGTTATAGTTTTAGCTCACTAAATAACTTTCCCTCAGGCAAGTAGGATCACAGTCCCTTGTGCCTTTAGTTATTGTCAGTAACCAGGAGAGCTGCAATTTGAATCTTTGCTAAGCAGTGATCTATGATGTTTTACTTGAAGTCACATAGGGATATCTTTGTCTCTTGAGACATAGGGGAACTCCCTCGTCACTTAAGAAAATATCTTAATATTATACTTCATGATTATTAGGATCTGCATACGCTCACTTGGAATTGGTGTCTAGAGTGAAGTATCATGATGAAAACTCTTTGTGATTTTCTATTTTCCCGTAATTTTTTGTTCTAATAAACCAACTTTTGGTGGATAAAATGCACAACAAGATTCAGAAGTTAATGAGTCTAAAGGAACATCTGTTAGAAGGACCTTCATTACCATGCATTTCCAGGGAAAAGAGAACATAAGGCAAGACAGAAGCTGGTGGGGAGCCTGTTTGGCTTAAGCAGATGAATCATGTGGCCCAGGACAGAGGATGAGCTTCTCAGTCAGATGCTGATAAGCACTGCATTGTTTTTGGCAGTTAACCCCAGATGTTAATCTGGTGGCAACTATATTGTTCTGTCCTTTATTTCATGCACTGTAATTTATTCATCCTGGCAGGTTACACTTTTTCCTTTATTTTTCCAAGGCACCAAAACCAATATATTTTATCCAGTAGGCTTAGAAAATAGCCATTCCTTAATTCAGAATGTGAAATGGTTACCAGTATAAAATGAAGTTTCTTAAATCAACTTTATGCCATTTTTCAGAATCCAGTCAAGGAGCAAAGAAACATTGCTGTGCTTTGTATTAAGAAAAAGAAATCTCAAGGTTGTTTGCATAATGTATCATTTTATTTCCTCTTCTTTCCCCTTATGATCAACTGTGGTAGTTAAAAATGCATTTTGTATAAGTGGTTCTAGACACACAAAACAAGCTTTCACACAGGCACTCTGTGACGAAGAAACAATTGCAACACTACTTTTCACATGGTGAAACCTAAAGCACATTTATTAATCACTCAGTCCCAGATTTAGTATTTTGAAGCTAACACTTTTATTCTGACATGGCAAACAACATATAATGAAATAAAATTATGTCCCTAGACAGATCTGGTGTTTATAGTGAAGAGACAAGAGTCACTCTTGAAGTTCTCATTGATGCTAGTTCTCCATTATAGAACTGATTGACTTAAACATCTCTTTATTATCCCAGAGATACTAGGCTTCTGAAAATTAGCCAAGTACTTTTTTTTGTTGTTTTTCCCCACAGGCTAGACATTTTATGAGAAGTTTGATGGAACTAATACTAAGAATTTTAAAACTTGAACACTTTAGAGTGACATTGTGGTATATTTATAAATCAGGCTGATCCTAGGGGTGGTAGGGAGTAACGATATCTAGAAAATTACGGCTGAAAGAAAGAGAAAAATATTTTTTTCCATAACTTGTACTAAGGAGATGCTTAGAAAAGTAAAGCATGTGTATATGTAAATGACTTTGCATCTTTTACTGTTTCTCTGGTTTTCTAAGGTGAAGAGTTGATTGGAAATGGGGGAAAACGTGGCAAAGAAGAGGACATTAGGAAAAGTGTTTAACACATTCAGTTACCTATAGTCACTCCTGTGCTTTAGAAGAAGGCACAATACTGATTCTTTTTTCTACGTAAACTAAAAGCCTCCAATCCTTTCTGGTATTCCTCACCAGGATCTTATGACTGTCCTGCTTTACTCCAGCCTTGAATTTCAAACCTTGAACAACTCCCCCAAACCCAGCTCCTGAGTCTAAATATTCTTTCAATGCTGAACAAGTTTATGTGAGCTCTTTCTTTTGTTGTCATTTGGTACAGTAAAATTTTTGATGGTGGTTTAGCATACCCTGGCTTAGTGCTTATAATTTCTTTATGATTATCCTGATCCATTTTGCTTCATGTTCAGAATTGGATATGTTCCTTGATATTAGAGGCATCAAACTTGTTTTCCAGGGCTGCGCAGAGCAATTAAAATGAGAGTTTTCAGGCCAATTATTTCTTCATATTTCTCTGCGCTGCTGAATAATAAACTAAGATGATACCACTCAGTGGTGGCATTATCATAGCACACTGCATGTTCCTTTTCACTTACATATAATTATTAAATCTTAAAGTAATTTTAAAGATGAATTTCAAAACTATTCTATGCACATTCTGAAAGGATGGTTGCTTTATTATTAAAATAATATTTTTTGCACTAGTTCCAATTCTATCTTCCATAGTTTTAAAAATTGCTATTGCTTTTGTAATTCTTAAAAATACAATGTTTTCCTCTTTTGCTCAAGGGAAATTACTTAATGGAAATAATGCCAATGTAAGCAATTTACTATCTCTTGCAATTCATCTCACGGATATAATTTAGTCAATTTAAAGAAATATTGCTATTCACCATGAGGGACCAGAATCAGACCAGCAATATTTTCATTTAATAATGTATTTACATTTAAATCTCAGATTCAGTTTCAAAAATATTTCATCAGATTTTGAAATTTTGACACTCACTAGTCACACGGTTTCTATATCTATAGTGGCCATGATTCCCTTCCTGTGAGTCCTGGGAGTCTGATTATTCACTTACAAGTCTAGTATTATATTTAAAATTCAGTAGTGTTGCTTACTTGTTTAGCTCTGTGATTACAATAGATATAGTTACGTGCTAAGTACTAAGTTTTAATGTAAAATAACATCTACCTTATGTTGCCAGTATTTTCAAGAAATTATATAAATGTAGTGTGTCAGGATATGGAATTTGTGATGATGTAATTTACCTGATTACATGCTTAGTAACTTAGGAAATTCACAGAATCACAGAATGTTCGGGGTT
>NW_009721491.1:0-976 GCF_000703405.1 Apaloderma vittatum
TGGGTCGGGACTACGGGGTGTCACTCTGCAGCCATCTGCTCCATGCAGTGACGTTCCTTCTGCAGCCAGAGCAGGTGACAGGGGTGCTGGGTGCATGTGGCATTGAAGAGGGCTGGGAGGTATTCGTGGGGCAACTCATAGAGGTGCCATTTAGGTGACTCCATCCTTGAGTGTCTCTTTCCCCCTCTGCCTATCCCTTTCTGGCCGCTGCCCCCTCCCAGCCCCAGGACAGGGGTGACAGGGATGGGCAGCCAGGACAAACACCCTGGGTGCTGGGCAGTGGCACAAAGCAGAGCTCAGCACAGGGCTCCATCGTGTTTTGGCCTTTGCTTGGGGCTTTGCTCTTGGCCAGGGACATCCCTGCAGAAAAGAGACAGTGATCCAGCACAGCTCATGTCATATATGGTCTCGGTCCCAGGCTCTGCTAGATGGGACTGTGCTGATTCCTCCTTCTCTCTCCCAGCACCTCACCTTCCCCCTGCTGTCAGTCACCCTCCTGGTGTCCTTCGGCTCCTCCATGCTTTATGGCTACAACCTGGCAGTGGTGAACTCACCGGCAGTGGTAAGGGACAGGCAGCCTCTCCAGGAGCAGAGGAAGGGCTCTATGTCCTTCCCTGGGATAGCAGAGGAACCACTGCCTACATCAAAAGGCTGGTATTTCCCTTGGGCAATCACCCGTGGAGAGCGGTCTGGGCAGAGGGACAATGTGGGAGGGACATGGGAGTCTGTGTTCCTGTTTAGTTCCTGTTTAGTGCCTGTGTCTCTCTCTCTGACTTCCAGTACATAAAGACTTTCTACAACATCACGTGGTCTCAGCGGTACGGGCATGGACTGGAGCCCGGCCCCCTGACCCTCCTCTACTCCCTGACTGTCTCTATCTTTGCCCTGGGTGGGCTGGTGGGCTCCTTGCTGGTGGGGATGCTGGTGGACCGATATGGCAGGGGAGGGGGGGGGGCGAGAAAGAGGGGGGGGGGGG
>NW_009721491.1:1007-3115 GCF_000703405.1 Apaloderma vittatum
CAGAGGGGCTGCCCTGCTGCTTGTGCCCTGCTAGGAACGGCGCACTGAGCCGCAGTGCTCTCCTCGTCCTCCTGGCCGGTGGCTTCATGGGCTTCAGCCGGGAGCTGGAGTCCCCCGAGATGGTGATCATCGGCCGCTGCATCACAGGGCTCCACTCAGGTAGGGGCTGCAGGGCTGTGCATGGCCCCTTTCTCATGGCTCAGTCCCCTATAGCCCCTTCCTAGGAGGCTGGAGAAGACTTCACATTCCCCTTGGCCACAGGCTCTGCAGTGGGGACAGACCATACGACCTCCCTGGCCGTGGCATTCCCACTGTAGATGGTGCTGAACATGGGAGAAGATGCAGCAAGGGTCTTCCTGGTGCCCTTCTCCCTGGTCCCTCTCGCATCCCAGTCCCTCCTGTCCCCCACAGGTATCTGTCTCAGCGTGGTGCCCCTGTACCTGGGAGAAATTGCCCCCAAGAACCTGCGGGGTTTCCTGGGCCTCATGCCCAGCATCTTCATCTGCCTGGGGGTTTTCTTCGCGCAGGTCCTGGGCCTCCCGGAGCTGCTGGGAGAGGTGAGCACAAGCCCCCAGCCCATGCACGCTAGGCCCTGCTCTGCCCTCCCTGTGACACGTTGTGGTTCGACTTCTCTCAGGACAGGTTCTGGCCTCTTTTCCTGTCCTTGGTCATTGTTCCTGCCTCCCTCCAGCTCCTGCTGCTGCACTGCTTCCCCGAGAGCCCGCGGTACCTGCTGATAGAGAGGAATGACATCTGTGGGGCCACCAAGGGTGAGGCTATGTCCTGGGGGATCCAGGGGGTGCTGAATGCTGGTCCGAGGTCTCCCAAGACTAATGTGCATCCTCATAGCATCTATCCACACCCAGACCTGACAGCTCACCATAGTCCTTATGGTTCAGCCCTCCTGCCCCACCCACTGTAAGATTTCCATGGTGCCCATCACTGTGGTGTGAGGCATCTCCTCGGTTCCTATGGATGCTCAACGCTGTGGGTCAGGGAGGTCTTTTGGGAAGGCTGAACCAAGGCAGAGCCAACCCCCCACACTGTGCCATACTAATAAGCATCCACTCTGTGATGGGGAGATGCATAGCTGTGACCCCCACTCTCCCCACAGCCCTGCACCGGTTCCTAGGGACACCTGATGTGCAGGATGTGATCGAAGAGATGAAGGAGGAGCAGCGGTCGCTCTCCTCCGTGGAGATGGTCTCAGTTGGGCAGCTGCTGCGGGACCGCTCCGTCCGCTGGCAGACCCTCTCGGTGGTGGTGGTGAATGCGGGCATGCAGCTCTCGGGAATCGATGCCGTAAGCCCTGTGTGGTCCTCACCGCAGGACCAAGCTCTGCAGAGGCTGAGCTGAGACCTGGCAACTCATTTCATCAAGTGGCCCGTGGCTTCACTCCCCCGGCTCATGTTAAGTCCTCTCCTTGGCAGATCTGGTTTTACACCAACACCATCTTTGAGAACGCTGGCATCCCTGTAACCGAGATCCCCTACACCACCGTGGGCACTGGCGCCATTGAAGTTGTTGCTGGGCTGATCGGGGTGAGTGATGGACAGACAGATGGACACAGCCCCTCGGTGCCAGAGCCTTGCCGCCAGCTCCCAGTACCATCAAACGAGGGGGCTGGATGGACCCCAAATGCCATCGGTGCCAATGCACAGGCCCTGTGCTGGGAGGCAGAGAGTTTGGAAGGGAAATGGGGAAGTGGGATGAGAGGGGCTCAGTTTGCAGGGTCACATCTAGGAGAGGTGGAAGAATTTTTGAGTAAGTGGGTAGCATGAATGTTGGGGGAAGATGCCGGGCAAGGAGCGGGTTGGAGGTGATGGAGGGGTCTGGCTCCCAATTTCATTGTCGTTCAGTTAGCAGAGCTACATGTCCCCATCTGCCCCCCCCTGCCCAAGCCAAGCACTAGCCTAGCCCTGGGCTAGTAGCCCTGGCCCCCCCCACCCAGGCCTCATTTAGCTGGAGAGTTAGCACTGGGCCAGGCAGATTTATAGCCCTTGTCCCATCTGCGAGTGTCACCTGGGGCCAGCCTGAACCACCCAGCACTAAATCCGTTCCCTGACAATTAGAGAGATGGATGAGGGGCGGCTGCTCCCAGAAAACCG
>NW_009721491.1:3242-3658 GCF_000703405.1 Apaloderma vittatum
GTGGGCCTGCCCCAGCCCCCCAGCAGCCGCCCAGCATGTGGCCACAGTTGCTCGGGAGCGGCCCCACAAACAGCCCCCGACGGACGTGCCGAGATTAGTTATAAAATTACAGGCATTTGTTGTGCTGTCAATACCCTGCCTGCTCCAGTCTCTGCCGTGTTGCCCGCCCGCACCCTGCCTCCTCTGCCCTGCAAACACCCTGTGCCCAGCCCAGCAACTCTGCTCAGCACCGGTGCAGATGCAGCCATGGGGCCATCCCCGCCAGCCCCCTCCCTGACCCTAATGGGAACCCCAGCCCTGGTTCTTCCCATGCCTTGGTGCCAACCCTAGAGGTCTGAGCTGGAGCTGTCCTCAACCCCCAGGTGCCACTGGGAGCATTGTCCCACCTTCAGCTGGATCTGGGCCTCAGGGGGTGC
>NW_009721491.1:3840-4152 GCF_000703405.1 Apaloderma vittatum
TGGGCCACTGACACGGCCAGGGCCGGAGCGCTGGCTGCACTAACGAGGGCTGCGTAATGAAGGGGTGGGTATCACACCCCAGGGGAAGGGAGCATGCATGGATGTGAGTGGTGAGCTGGCTCTTACAAGTCGTGTTGTCCCTTCAAAGTTAAAGGGTAAGAAAATTCAGGGCAAAAAACAGAGAAGAAAACCCAAATCCATGTAAGTTAAATCCTACTGCTTCTGGTAGCTTTTCTGCAGATAATGTTGTCCCCAGGGAGGTGGCTGTGAAATGCCAGGGGTGGTGGAGAGGTGTGCAGGGTCCTTCCTCTG
>NW_009721491.1:4274-4534 GCF_000703405.1 Apaloderma vittatum
CAGTCGCCGCGCCCGGCCCCCCACCCCAAGGCCCCGCCACTAAGCCGAGGGAAAGACGTGAAGCCCCATCCCAGGGACGCTGGGCGTGAAGCTCAGGGCTGCCACCCCAGCAGCGTCCCTCAGCCTCATGTCCCCCTGCAGAGCGCCCTGCCCTGGATGCGCTACGTCAGCGTCGCCTGCGTGGTCGGCATCATTGGTGGCTTCTGCATGGGACCAGGTGGGTCTGGGGCCGGCTGGAGCGAGGGGCGGCGGGATGGGTG
>NW_009721491.1:4554-9337 GCF_000703405.1 Apaloderma vittatum
AAGGTTTCGCTGGCAGCCAGCAGTCCCCGCAGCTTGGCCCCTTCCACATGGCCGGGCCCTGGTTTTTCATGCTGAACCCCGCAAGAGAGACCTCACCACAAGCCCCTCCAGCCCTATATATCCCTGGCGCACACTCCACCTCCTCCTCCTCATCCCTGCTCCTGGGCCAAGGGTGGAGAAAGCCCTGGCAGCCTTCCCCAGACCTCTCTGGAGGTGTCACCTGCTGCCATCACAGTGTGGCTGGGGGACATCCTCCTGCCCTTAAGTGAGAGCAGGCATGGGAGAGGGCTCAAAGTGCAAGGAATGAAACCTGGACTGGTTTACCCAGCTGATATATTAGCAGAGCTGTTAACAGATCTATAATTCATTCTCAGCCCAGACTTTATTCACTGTAATTATGTCTTTAATTAGGATTTTAATGGCTCATTGTTCACGAACAATGATGAATAGGAGTTTTAAAACAAAAAAAATATATATCTCTATTCTGGGCGAGCTGTGAGTAAGAGTCCGTCAGGGCCTTCACTCCTCCCTCACTTCTCAGCATTTTTTTTTTGTTTTATCTTTTCCCTTCAAGCATCTTGTATAAAGAGGTCCCACTTAGACCTGTTCCCAGCAGTGGGACCTCGGACATGTCCCCACTTCAGATACAGTCCCCTGCCAGATCCCCATGTGCCCTGGGCCATGTGCTGCCCTCCAGCAAAGGGACGTTCCTGGGACCCAGGGCTGCTTGCTGGGTGACACGTGGTGTGAAGGGCTCAGTCCTTTCAGGAGAACTAGCCACAGCCTGTGTCTAGTTTTCAGTGGCCAAGTTGGCTTGGGGAATAAATTCCAGTCCTTCTATTTTTTGGTCACTGTACATGGGGAAAAGCTGGTTGGAAAACGGTATTTCTGTGTCCTGTAGGAAATCCTGAAGCTTGGAAATACGGTTGCTTCTTTCTTGCCTAAATCAGCCACAGTGCCCGAGCCTCTAGCTAATTGATAGAAGGAAATTTTCTAAAGAATTTTGATCAAGGAAAGCTGGAAATAGTGTTATGGAAGGCACCAAGAACACATTTCTCTACTCCTGTGTTCTATGTGAGTTTTAGTATAGCAACCTTCAGGATAATTATTGCAAAATAAGAATCCAGATGAAATGTTCCACCTTGGTTTTGTTTCAGTTTGAAACTTTCCAGTCAAGTAATTTGTGAAGGTGCTCTCAGTACCCAGGAAAATGCAACTGTGGTATGTCAGGGGGGGCATCACCCACCCACCGAGACAGATCCCAAAGGGAGGACAAGGACAGGACAGCGGTTTCTGTCTTCCCCAGCCCTCCCAGCACCACCACTTTGACCCGTGGGTCTTGCTGCTCTCCAGCCCTTTGGCCACAGGACCGAGATTGGCAGGAC
Organism: Apaloderma vittatum; assembly: GCF_000703405.1. Lineage (NCBI taxonomy): Eukaryota > Metazoa > Chordata > Aves > Trogoniformes > Trogonidae > Apaloderma > Apaloderma vittatum. The sequence goes on from NW_009721491.1 coordinate 5,940, forward strand.
CTGTCAACTGCAGGGGTGCCAGAGGAAACCTGGCCCCCATACCCTTGATCTGTCCCCTCCTTTCGCAGCTGGCGTCCCCTTCCTGATGACAGCCGAGCTCTTCATGCAGTCTCACCGCCCAGCTGCCTACATCGTGGGAGGGTCTCTCAACTGGCTCTGCAACTTCACCGTTGGCTTCATCTTCCCCTTCTTGCAGGTACCCATCCAGAGGGGCTGTGGGAGGAGGAGGGGATGGGCATGGCCCTGCTGCTCCCTCAGGGTGGGAGCCAAGTCAGGCTTAACCCAAAGAATGTCCGCGTTTCTGGCTCAGCTCAGTGCTGGCAGGAACCAGCCTGGGGAGAGGTGACGGGAGGGAACACGGCCTTGTGTCATGCCCAGCTTGGGGATGCCTGGCTCTGTGACCCATCCCTGCTCTCTTATTGTCCCCAGATGTCAGCTGGTGCATTTTGCTACCTGGTTTTCTGTGGCATCTGCCTGCTGGTGGCCATATATATCTACCTCATCGTCCCTGAGACCAAGAACAAAACTTTCATGGAGATCAGCCACATCTTTGCCACCCGCCGCTCCTTCCTCTCCATCCCCACCCACCTCATCGGGATGATGAAGCTCGATGGCTACGGGGCCTTGGAGAGCAGCTCCCTGGAGGGCTCGGGCTCCAGCCTGCCCTGATCTGGGTGGGCTGGTGGGGATGGGGATGGAAGAGGAGGCTCAGGGGTGGGGAGGAAGGTGGGGACCAATTTGCTTGGGCTTGATCAGGTCTGAGTCTCCCAGGACACCTCGCCGTGCTGCAGGGTGAGCACCAAAGATGCACCAAGTTTGTGCCAACCTGACCACTGCACATCACTCCCCATGCTGGGAGAGATGCTTTCCCAGAGACGGGAGGCTCACATTGCTTATGGGTATGTGGACTTGCTGAGAGCTACCCACACGAGGTGTTTAATAAAGAACATTGACTCCAGAGCCATCATTCAGCAAGTGCAGCCTGGGCTGGTGGCAAGCTAGAGTGTGCTGGCACAGATCGGTGCTCACTCAGTGCTGAGGAGGAGCAGGGTAGGATGGGGAGGCTTGTCATCCTCCCCACTGTGCCTGGCTGGAAAGGTCAAAGTCCTCCCCACATTTCCTAGGAAGGGTGGTTGGGTGGCTCCTTGGTTCTTGCATCTCACCACGGATTGGTCATGCAAACCCAAGGGCTGTTGCAGAAGGGACGTGGAGCAGCCTCATGCTGAGGGTGACTACCTGGCCACCATGCTCTTCCACAGCCTGCTGGAAGCCCCTTGCTGCCTGTCCTCGTGTGCTGGACCCACAGAGAGCACTCCTGTGAGACCCCTGCACCCTTCCAAACTCTGCTGAGGGCAAATGGGTCCTGGGTACACCCATGTCCTTTTACTGCACCCCACGAATTGCTGTGACCCCGAGGTGCTCTCCAAGCACAATCTCTCCCACATCTCTGCCCTGAATCCTGGGGGCTTCCTTGTTTCTGGGACTGCTGTGGGCATGGCAGTTGCATGAGCCAGGATCTCCACAGCAGCTCCCACGAACGCCATGGGGTTGAGGGCATCCCAGTCTGTCAGGCCCTCAGGGAGCTATAGTTTGCAGGGAAACTACAATAATTTGCTCTGGTAGGAGGTAAAAGCCAGGCAGTGAGGAAGACTGTGAAGCCAAAACCCTCTGGTACAAATACAAGCACAATTTCTTTTGTTGAAAATAATTCAGCCCTCTTTTTTTCCCAGTTACCCACTCTGTGATGGGCCCACAGTTTGCATGTTTGGTGCTCGTGGTCACTTGGCGAGGAGCTCACCCTTTCTGCATCCCTTGGCAAAGCCTCGGGGTGCCTCTGGGGGGTGGGTGGGAGCTGGACCCAGGGGAACAGGGACTGGTTCATACTGGGTCCTCAGCACCCTGTCCCAGTCCCTCCATCCTCAGCAGCCGTCTCGGGGCTCTCCTGCATCTCGAGCCATTTAAAGGACATCAGTCAAAGTGAGGGTCACAGCTCCACAGCACCAGCCGCTTCCCACTCCGTCTCCCTCCCGACTCGGCTGCTCTCGGCAGCAGAACAGAGCGGTAAATATGTGCAGCATTACATATGTATAATGGAGTGTAAATAACCCCAAAAAGTGCATTGTAAATAGACTCCAAGTTTATCCTTTATTAATGAGGCACTGAGTGCCCTGCTGTTTTAGAGCAGCGAGACTTTCATAATATCAAAACCTAAATTACACTTGTGTCTCTCATTCCCAGCAAACGACAGCATCATTTCAGGCCTCTTTGCCACTTGTATTTATTTATTCTGGTACTTATTTATCTCACCCACCCATCATGCAGGGTGGCTTGAAAGATGCCCCCTGCCCTCCATGTGGGAGGCAATGGCCCCCCTGGGAGCAGCCCCCCATCCTGATATCCTGGAGCAACCACGGAGCTGAGGTGTCACCTTATGGCCAAGGACTGCTCTGTGCTGGCTGATGAGATGAGGCAGACCTGGGAAACATAAGGTCAGGACCTGTTTCTGTCAGAGGCTCAGACACCACCAGAGCATGAAGTCCTCTCTTTCCAAGGCCTGGAGGTCACTGGCATAATCCTGTGGTGCCTTTTGGTTGCATTTGCCCCTGGGGACACTTTTGAGGGTACTGTGCCAAGTGACATGTCCATCCTTCCATGAGGATCAGGAAGGCTGGGAGTGAGGAAACCCGTTGCTCATGGGACACTATCTTCCCATCAGCTTCTTCTTTAGGATATTGGGCTTTGTCTGGGGCTGTCAGTCCAAGCTGCCCCCTGACACTGATCTGGTTACTCTTGCAAAAGCAGGATTTCGGCTTCCCCGCTGTTTGCCCTGCCCAAGGAGGCATCCCCAGCTGTTCCCCTGCAGGCTTCTCATGAAGGATTGTTGTGGTTTGAGCCTGGCCGGTGGCCAGGTGCCCACAGAGCTGCTCTATCACCCCTCCTTCTCTGCTAGACAGGGGGAGAAAATATAATGAAGTTTGAGATAAGGACAGGGATATCACCCACATCTACCATCCTGGGCAAAACAGACTCAATTTTGGGGAGATTAGTTAAATTTATTAAAGAAAAAAACAGAGAAGGGTAGTGAGAGATAAAAACAGACCTTAAAAAAATAACACCTTCTCCCCATCCCTGCCTTCCTCCTGGGCAAAACATCAATCCCAATTTATCCACCTCCTCCCCTCCAGCGGTGCAGAGGGACAGGGAATGGAGGTTATGGTCAGTTCATCCAATGCTGGTTCCACCTCTTCTTCTTCCTCCAGGGGAGGACTCTTCACTCTTCCCCTGGACCATTGTGGGGTCCCTCTCGCAGGAGAGATCTTCACACAGTCTTCTCCAAAGTGAGTCCTCTCATGAGAGACAATTCATCACAAACCGCCCAACGCGAGTCCCCTCATGAG
>NW_009721491.1:9979-12859 GCF_000703405.1 Apaloderma vittatum
ACCATTGAAATCTGGCCAGGCCAATGTGGCTGGGTGAGCTCCGAGCTGCTTCCCCATGACCAAAGCTGCTTCCCCACGTCCAAAGCAGTTCTATGGCCTCAGTCTTCCAAAAAACAAAAGAATGGTTCTGCTTGATGAGGGCAAGGATTTATCCTCCATCAGTATCCAAAAAGAACTTGAAAGAATGGAGAAGGTGAAGAGTCCCAGAAATTATTTTTATGCCTAGAAATGCTCCTGATCCTCTCAAGGTTGGCAAAAATGAAGACGGAAGTGATGTTTTCTGAATGTGTAAGTGCCTTCACATAATGTACCCCATGCCAAAAAGTGAGTGAGTTTAAGCATTGAGATATGTGGAGGGCTGGAGCTCACCCCAGCCAAACCGGAATGGAAAAGAAGATCCCTGTTTGAACTCTCAAGGTACTTTGAAACAGGCTCTTCAAGGAAATGGTCATGCTCTACCACTCAATATCTGCAGATCCTGCAGGGCGCCTGGCTCAAGGTGAATGGTCACATCCTGACTGGGAAGCTGATGTAAGCTTTCGGGACACTGCTTGGTGTCCCTGTGCCAACACTGGTGCCTGGTGACGCACTGAGGGTCCCAGGTGGTGGCCGGACAAGCCAAGGAGCATCCCCACCCTGCCGGTGCTCATGGCCCCTACATCTCTACAGGAATGGGCTCCTGCAGGATGAATCCTGCTAATGACGAGGACCCACTAAACTTCTGAGGTTCAAAGGCACAGTCCTGGGAACCCCAAAGCAGCTCACGTTGGCAGAGGGCTGAGCTCCCGACACGACTCCTCCAGGGCCAGAGCAGCACCATTGTCCCCCTCGTCCGGGGGGGAGGGTTCCCACATGCTTTCCTCATCCGTGCTTCCAGGGCAGCAGCCATGGGAAGAGGAGGGTGCTGGACATGGGGGCATTGGCTGGGGGCATGGCCAGTTTGCAAACAGCCCCTGTGTCTACAGCCTGGACCTGGGATGCATTTGTGGAGTTCGAAGGGTGGTTTACACCCAACAGGCCCCAGCTGCTCGGGGCTGTTCAAAGCAGGGCAAACCTGCCAAGGAAGCTGACATAGCATGGGGGTCCATCATCAGCCCTCTCTGGTTTCTTCTTGGGAGTGAGGGGATCGGGCTGCAGGGCTGCACGGTGGTGAGGACGTGGTGCCTCTGGCGCTGTGCATCATAGGGAGCAGCCCAGGAAGATAGGCTGCTAAGCCCTTGCCAAATCTTGACATCTCTACTCATGGAGGAGTCTGAGACTGCAGGATGGGAACTCCCCATCACCCAGTGGACACACCGGGGCACACCAGGTCCCTCCAGTCCCAGTCTTTTCACAGTGAAAGCATGGAGGGGGCAAAGTGAGTGAACTTCTTCCCTTTGGTTACAGGGTTTTTCCTGCACCAGCCTCTCTGCCCTCCCCAGTGCCATGGGGCAGGGCTTAAAGTGGTCTTGGCTGCACTTTGGGTTTGTCAAAACTTCAGGCGATGGGCTGGAGCTGTCCCCAGGCACCCTGGGGTGGTCTAGGAGGTGAGCATAGGAGAGGAGAGGAACAGGCAGCAAAGGACATGCAAATGATGGATCGTGGAATTGGGACAAGTTCCTCTTCACTGCTGCTCCAGCCAGGCCCAGACCCATGGCTGCTGCCCATGGTAATAACTTCCAGGACACAAGTGACCTGGAGAGCACAGGTTTCACCCTCAAAACTGGGAACTTCCCCAGATGATGAAACACCCTTCCCAGGTTTGGCGTTGAGTGGGAAGCTCTCAGCATGATCCCAGGACATCTTCTGCTTGAGAAGGGTGATTCCAGACAGCAGTTCTGCTTTGCGCAGCTGTGGCAGGAATCCCCCAGGGGAGGGGACAAGGGCATGGCACAATGGTGTGCCCATGCCAGGCACCACAGTCCCACGCACACCCTCATGCTAAGGTAAACCCAGCTTGCTCCCGGCTGGAAGCCATCCCACAGAGATGTCTCCCAGGCTTTCATTTCCTTAAAGTGCAGAGCCAGCTCCAGCCAAGCCTGCGGTTCACATGGATTCTGGTCAAGAATATTTTTGCAGGGAAGAAAAACCCAAATAATAAAAAGGGTGATTTTTTTTTTTGCTCTGATCTGAGTAACGAGCGGTCAGCTGAAACCCAGCCCTTTGAAGGCATGGTGAAGAATGATTTGTTTCTTTTAAAAGCCAAACATATTTACTTGGCATCAACTAGACCCTTTCAACATCTAAAAAAAAAGAAGGAAAAAAAAAAAGTGTTTGGTGTATTTGGGTTTAAAAAAAAAAAAGTGTTTGCTACCTTATAGGAAAAAAGTAGTAATTCTGCATCAATGGTGACAGGTCCATGGTCGGTCCTCTACAGGAGCAGGTCTCAGCAGTGGGTGCAGGGTGATGGGGCTGGTCTGGGTACAGGTGACCGATGTTGGAGTGGCCGAGGTGAGGGTGCCCGGCTGAGGGTGCACACCAGCAGATGGCACTCCCAGAATTTATTGCTACAGCAAGCTGCCTCTCGGAGAGCAGTCATGTAGGAGATGTCCTATTATATGGGCAGTTGACTTTAATAGTCATTGTGTGCTTAAAGCACAGCAAAACAACAGTGGGAAAAAAAAAATCCCCACTCCACTTGGATGGCCCTTTTCCCCCCAGCCCTGCTAGTCTATTTGTACAGTAAATTAAAAATATGAATCACTTCTCTCTACTGCCTCCCCAAACACTCATCCTGTCAGGCTCTGTGTTGTCTTCATTTGTATTACCTTAATTTAATGTTAATTATGTTCTTCATTTACAAAGAACAAGCATTTACACTCCCTGTCTGGGGATTTTCCACACTCATGGTCTCCACAGACTGGGAGGAGAAGGGGAGCGGCAGAGGCAGGGGGGCTTGGG
>NW_009721491.1:12874-14241 GCF_000703405.1 Apaloderma vittatum
TGAGGGACAAGCAATGCCACCCCCCCCAAATGAACCAGTAATGATGAGCGCTATTGCCTTTCGATTTATGAAACTGTATCACTGCCTGTGCTTCGATCCCCCCTAATAAATCCTTTTTAAAAGGTCCTCGGCCAATGGAAGGCAGTGATTTATGTCAGGGAACCGGGGCAGAGGAAGGGTTTGGTGACGGGGTTTGTTGCCAGTGGGGCTGGAGACTTGATCAGGGGTTTCATGGGGGTGCGAGTCCAGCCACTGCCTGGCAGCTCTGAGAAAATTTCCTGGATACCTTTTCCCTGACATCTGTAGATGTGTTGGATGTCATCGGCGATGGGCTGACCTGTAACCACAGTGTGGATGAGGACCACAAGGGCCTGCTCTGTGCCTCAGTTTCTCCATCAGCGCTTGGAGTTAATTATTCCCCTCCCAGCTTTCCCCATCCCAGAAAGTGCCAGCTTGGGTGACAGCCCCACACCCTGGCTGAGGACCCAAATTTTTGGGTGCACTAATAGAAACGATGTGTGTTTGTGTATGTCCGTGTACACACGTGAAAGGCCCATGTCTCCAAAAAAAACCCACACACCTTCCCCTTAAATCTTACTCTCCCATGCACAAAGCCAGCACGTGGAGCAGCAGAGGACAGACAAAAAAGAATAAAAAAGAGAAGAGCAATGAAAGAATACACCACGAGACTTCCCGTGTCAAGAGACACGTCTCCCTTCTCATAGCCTGCCCCCGGGATGGGAACATGAAAGGAAGACACTGTGCACAGTCACATTTTTCAATCTCATGCCCTTCTTTGCACTAAGCAGGGTTTGAGCTGCCCGTACCTGCCTGGTCCTCTGGCACCCTGTTCAGCCACAGGTTGGGAACATCAGGGACTTCTCTTGTGTAACTTGCAGATTGGGTCTGGGCAGAGGAAGAAGCACTTTGGTCCCAATTTCTAGACATGTCCCCTCAGGGCTGCATCAGAGCTCCTGAAGACAGTTTTTTTTGTCGTGCAAACTGGTGTTGTATGAAGACATCGGTGGGAACTGGTGCAGCAATGGGTAGAGCTGACACCCACCTCCAAACCCTTCCAAAAACCCCAAAGTTAATTTTAAAAAATAATAAGAAAAAGCACCACCCAAACCTTCCTGCTCTATGTGATCACAGGAACCCCTACAAAGTACATAACAGAGACACTCCCCCTCCCCATCATGGAAACCACATGCTCCTCCCCATCACCACCACCTGTTTCCATGGCAACAACCAAACGCTATGGGGTGAGGACCTGAGCCCCCTTGCTGCTGAGCTGGCCTCAGGGCCCGGAGCAGGTCTCCTCGCTGCCTGCTTGTGGCAGGGGGGGGGGGCGGGTGTGGCGCGCCGAT
>NW_009721492.1:0-900 GCF_000703405.1 Apaloderma vittatum
TTTCAGTTTACCACTGGATTTGGCTGGATGGAGAGGGGAAACAGGAATTTCTTCCTCTGTTCCTGTCAGGCAGCAAGACCCCAGTCCTCCTCAGCATTTTTCTGAGCTGCTCCCATGCCAATGCCCCCTCAGAGTTGCCCATAGGAAGGGCCTGCTGTTGCCATGATGGGTCTGATCCTACACAGGACATTGATAATGGTTCATTTTTAAGACATATATACAGGCAACATAAAAGAAGTACATTGAGGGGTGTATGTTTTAAGAAGTACATCGAGTGATCTGACCTTTGCCCTTTGAATTTTTCCCTCTTGGTGGACTGGTTGGCAGGAGGAGATGGAATTTTTTTCTCTACTGTGTAAAGGCACAGAGACCCTAGTTCTGGTGAGCATTTTTTACAGATGCTTCGAAGATGCCGCCCTCCAGATATGCCCCTGGGAATGGCCTGGCTGCAGCTAGAAGGGGTCTGCAGGGCAGAGCTGAGCTCCCAGCAGTGGTCACAGGCTCTGGCAAGAGGAACAGGGAGGAGAGCTGGGAACAGAGGAGCAGCTCCTGGCAGGGACAGCACCAGGCAGCAGAGAGGCCGGTCACAACTCTGGCCTCTCTACTCTGCTACACAGGGGAAAGAGAAGAGATTGGAGAGATGGACCTTGAAACTGGCCTCCTCTAAGCTCAGAATACTCTATTTGCTTCTTCATCATTTTTAAGATCATGATACAATGGTCTAGGGTGAAATAAGTCCAGGGTATCTGCACGGTGAGCAGGAGGTCACTCGTGGGCAGAGCACCTCCTCAAGTGCCCTGATGGAGAGCAGTATGACAAATGAGGATTTCATGTCCTTCACAGACGTTTGTTTCACTCAGCAGAACAACGCTGCGATTACAAACAGGGGTTGATAAGTAT
>NW_009721493.1:0-445 GCF_000703405.1 Apaloderma vittatum
AAGGTCTGGACCACTAGGAGAAGCTGTAAATCTGAGGTCCACCACAGTATGGTCAACCTTGCTCCTCACGCCCCCAAACCAATCATTCCTGACATTGTTCCCCTGGCACTTCCATCACTGTTCTTACATTAGACTTCTCCCCTGATCTCTGCAGCTGGATGTTACAGCTCCATTGCACCATCTCCCACCTTTGGTCCTCAGAGAACTGGCTGCACACAGGCAGAGGAACGTTTTATCAGGAAAGAAAATTAAAGCCTGATAAAGTTTCATAAACAATAAGACACACTCTCTAAATGCTCACTACAAGCTGTGCCTGATCATGTTGTCTTTCTGTAACAGTTAACCTTATGAGAGATGGTTTAGGTAGGTAGATACAAACAGGTGGAGAGAAACATAATTAAAGAGTTGGCTGAGGAGACAATTAGACTGTTGTAACACAGGTTGG
>NW_009721494.1:0-1478 GCF_000703405.1 Apaloderma vittatum
TGATTTCTCCGGTTGCTGAAGGGCACCAGGAGAGAGGTTGGGGAAGGGCAATGCGCTGAAGATGCCCCATCGCTCAGGCAGAAAGACTGCTATCCCCAGGGTGGGAAAAAACCAAAACCAAGCCACAAAACAACTTGCTGCTAGTTCCCGGATGAGAAAACAAAGGATAGAAAAGTGTGTAAATGACTGCAGGAGCGCTCCTGCACAGCTCGTGCACCTCGCAATTCCATGACCCTTTGGGCAAAGCCCTGCTCAAGGTTCCCCCGTGGTACCTGCCCTGTGCAGAGCACTCAGAAACAGCTGAGTGAGAAGGGGAACGTAAGGGGACACGGTGGGATAAATGCCTCCTGTTAGTCTGTGCGAATGTGCTTATTAGGGGTTTGCTGCAAAACACAGACTCCAATCATTGCCATGCCCAGCTGAGCTGTTTATGACCTGGGAAATATTGTTCTATTACAGCAAAAGGAGACTGAGGAAGTGACAGGCTTGATCAAAAACAAGCTCCCGAGGCTCCTTATCCCTCCAGTGAAATGGGAAGGTGATCTCAACTGTTTGCAGCCTCATACAAGTATCTGCCTTGTTGCTTTCCCATTCCCCTCTCCCAGACCGTCTGTCATGGCAGAGGTGATCCGTTCCAGCAGGGCAGGGCAGGACAGGCCCCAGCCCCCAGCTCACTCAGAGAGGCACGGATGGGACACGGCAGGTTTCTGTGAGTCCTGCAGGTTGAGGCAGCTTCTGGAGCGGAGTCAGCCCATGCACTGGCAGAGTACCCCCTTGGAAGAGTGTCCCCTCCTGCCTGCCCACTGTAATGGGATGGAGGCTCATTCCTTGTGTGGTGTCTCAGGAGGAACCAGGAAGGCAAAGAGAATCCTCCCTTTGTGTTCTGATGATGGTGCTGCTTGGGCATGGGCTTGGGAGATCATTGTCTGCACTTGCAGCGTATGTGGCCGTCCTCAACATTTGCGGTTCCCAGGAGCAGTGAGGGTGTGCGCTGCCCCCCTGCCTGCCTGCTTAGAGCTGGGCAGGTCACGGGCAGGCAGGGCAGCAGGTTGCTGAGGGTCTGGCAGATCACACACCTGCACTCAGAATAAATCACAGCAACAAGAGCTTAGGGCAGAAATCAGCATTTGGAAAGCGGCTCTGGAAAAAATCAAAAGTCTGTGTGGGGCAGGCGCTGAAAAATGGCGGGCCCAGTTGGCGCTGGGGCCCCTTAAAAGCCTCTAAAGCAGCGAGATCTCCCAAATCATCACATGTAAATCTCACACACGCCCGCCCCCTCCATATTTTATTACTTAGATCACAGTTGAAAAGCTTAAATGAAAACAGGGTTTCTATTTCCAGAGCTTGTTTAACGTCGCGAATGTGATACAAACTGTGGGCTTCATGTTTTTAATTAAGGTTACTTACCCGGCCACGCACGGAAAAATAAGTCAATAGCTGCTGGCCGCATACAGCGGCCTACAGCCAGGTCCCCTGTG
>NW_009721494.1:1526-63901 GCF_000703405.1 Apaloderma vittatum
CGGGCCCGGGGTGCAGGGGGAGTTTGGGCACGTCGGCTGCAAGAGGCTCCTTGCCAGTCTTTGCAACACCCCTCTCGCAGCCCATGCCCACGTGCCCAGGCTCAGACAGCCAGTAGCCCAGGCTGACGTGCCAGAAAGTTGCAGCAAGGCACCTTTCCAAGGGATATTGTGCAGAAAGAGCCTAAAAGTGGTGCTCTGGGGCTCAATCTGTCTCCGTTGAGGAGCCAGGAAAAAAATCAACCATGCTGTCAGGCTGAGAGGGGAATCTGCTCCCGAAGTTACAAGCAGTGAAGCTCCCCAGCGTCAAGCCCACTCCAGCCAGCCCGCAGAGCCTGACTGGCACTGCTGGGGCGGGCTGGAGGGCTGCTCTGCCTGCTCCCTCTTCCCCAGCCAGGAGCAGTTTGACAGAGTCCCATCCATGCTCCTAAACACAGTTCTCATTTCTGGTTTGCACTCCCAGCAAAATGTTGCTTTTGTCCCTTGCTTCGTGCTCTGGTTATTTTTGAAATACTTTCAGCAAACATTTCTTTGGCTTTGCATTCTCACAGCTCTCCTCTCCAGCTGTGGATTCCTTCACAGTAAATATATATGTTTGAAATTCAAAGAATTTCCTCATGTCCCTGGTACACTCTGCACTATGGCATGCTGGGTGGCTAAATAACTACAGCCATGTATGTCGAAGGGCCTGAGAAGTCAGGTAGGTGAGAAATTGTTTTGGATTATGCAAAACGAAGTGATATCTGCACTGCAAAACAGCCACACTTGCAGGGAGAGCAGCTGCAGAGACCTGTTGCCATCCATGGCAGCAGCTGGGTCAGCGCTGAGCGAAATCCCAAGGCACATGTAGACTAGTGCCTGGAATAGCCTCTGGCTTTGAGAAAGAGGTGCTCCATCCTCAGGAGCATTATACTGGGTATACAACATCTAAGAGAGGGGATAATTACGTTGGTCTACTGGAAAGCAAAGATAGGCTCTGAGTTGCCACTTAACTACAGGCCTTTTTGCATTCAAAAAACTGTGGAGAAATAAGCTTTGGAAGGTTCCTCAACAGTAGTGAAGGAGCACCTGAAGGATAAAATGTGTATTTCTTTCTTATCTTTATGGATATTTGGTTTGGAGGAGGGCGTGATGAGATGGAAACTTGTGTGCATGAAGAAAGCACACCAGCATCATTTGTGACCACCCCTGCAGCAGCTTTGCGGGTGGTGCTGCAGCAGGCAATACTGTCAAGCCACTGGGCCAGCAACTGTGGGGAGCAAGGAGGGCAACAACAGCAAGAAGGTGAAATGGGGAGGTCATCAAGAGGCCATCCTGAAACTTGGCAGATGTGGCAATTAACCAAACCTGTTTTCACTTCCAAGTCAAGCAAGAGTAGGCTAAGACAAAATTATAGACTGTAGCACTCAATATAATTTAGGTGTTTCCTCACCATTTACATCCAGGAAAAGTGTTCATTAAAGTTGCTGCTCTGCTGTCTGCAGGCACCTGAATGCTGCAAAAATGTGGACCAGCTTTTGCCCGGTGAGAAAACCAAAAACGAGAACCGCACCAGACTCTACAAATGTGGGAGACAACTTTGTGTGAAGGTTCAGTTCTTGTCTTCCACAAAACAGGAAGGATTGCAAGCTATTTGTGTTTAGAGAAGAGTAGACCGAGGGCACGGGCTGGGTTGTAGGGTGGAGTCACACAGAATCATAGAGTGGTCTAGGCTAGAAGGGACGTCAGAGATCATTTAATCCAACCTCCCTGCCATGGGCAGAGGCACCTACATGCTACTACACGTGATATTTTGTCATCTGACTTCTAGCTCAGCTCAACGGTGGGTTATGGTATGGCAAGGGGAAGTGGCCATGGAGCTTCAGCTGCAGGAAGAGGTTAACCATGAATGATTCTGTGATTCTGGGAAGCTATACCTTGAACCTGGCCTTACTCACAGCTGTCAGGTGGGAGGGGACTCAGGTCACTCTGGAGGCAGGGAGCTGGGCTAGTAAAGATGGGGAGGGGGCAGGTGTCTCTTTGGGAGCTGCAGCAGGCAATGCTGACCCCTGTTTCTCCTAATAAGCAGGGGCCCTGTGGTGTGGCATCGTTGGTGACTCCCTCGCACTCTGGAAAATGCACTGGGGTTAACAGCAGCAAAAGCCCCAGACAAACCACAAACCGAAAAAACACCCCAACTCACAGTTGTTGCTTCATCTGTGAAGGTAGAGGACCTAGTTCTGTTCTGCATCTTCTTGATATGTTTTGTCCTAAGAATTAATAAACAAAACCGTAACGAGATCTCCAACCAAAGACTAGATTTCAGTTCTTTCTATTTCCATGTGAATCTCTTGTTACAAGAGTCAAAAAACCCTAACTCCCGACTGTTGCTCAGGGGCTTTATTTTTTCTCACTGCTCTGTTCCACCTTCATTTTTTAATTGCATTTTTTAGATTTCCATCCCTTGGGTCATGTAAAACAAAGCACCTTCCATAAGGCCTCTGTTGTTCTTCAGCTGCTGAGTGTGGTGGACACGGGGAGGAGGGCCATGGTGTTTGCAGGAGCTGTGTTTTCTCAACATCCCTTAACTCAAGCTTTGTCAGGGTGCTTTGACCAGTCACAAGAGCAAAAGGCCTCCAGAGTGGGGATGGATTTTTTTTCTGGGAATTACAACAGTGTGTAATGTGCTGTTAATTAGGGGGAAGTGTGGTTATGCAGGAACTTCTGCAGTTTGATCTGGGACAGTCGGTAACTCAAGATCAGGCCTCTTGATTATTAAACTTCATTCATGTGTGTGAGCCATTCTCTATTTCATGTTCTTAGGACCCAGGTGGGATCTGTGTGTGCCGCACGGGAGACCCCACTCATGGTTCTTACGACTCCCCTGGCTTCTTCAGTTCTTTGCCATCCGTGGATTCAAGCTGTGTGGGTTACTCTAGTCTGTGCCATCCCTCCTCTGCTGTTCATTTTCACTTAGGCCCAAGGAATACATAGCCAGAGACTCAAGCCTTGTATATATACACAGTCCCTTGTTTCTGTACAAACAGGAGTTGAAACTTCCGAAAAGAGGGTTATTTTCTTAATTATGTGTAATGTATAAATTAATCAAAATTAGCAATTTTGCTGCCATATATATTTCATTCTTTTTATATCCATGTTTCTTTCAACTGAGTTCTAAAATCTGTGTTTAATATTCTCTGAGGAAATTGATATCTTCAGTATCTTTACTGGCCAGGGAACAATTCAGTTCCATTTAATGTAGAATCTCAGACAGATGATGTCTGCTCTATGTTTAAAAAATGAATGTGGATTTATTTGGATTTAACATCAATAGTTGCAGGTTACATTGCAGAAATCCTTGCTTTGAAAAGTTAAGGATAAATGTTGAACACTTGATAACGATAATAATTATAATTCTATTTTTACTTCAGCCACCTGTGTTAAAATAAACACTGCATTCTGTGTTACTGAATTCTCTACTATTTATTCCTGTTTGCCGATCTAGGTCCACTGGTAAACATAAAGTCAGATATTTTTGCCACTAATATTCTTCAGTATTACAGATACAGAGGTCCACCCATAATTTTAAGTAATTGTCTGCAGAACGGTTCAAACTGTGAGGAATTTTTTGCTCAAATCTGTCTTTTCTGAGCAGGGAAAGAAGAGTGTGTGTGTGAGTGAAGGTGGTGCAGCAATGTGCAGGGACACTGATTCTTGTCGCATCCGAGACCTGCCTCACCAGCTCCAACTCTCAAGCATCTCCAAATAACCAAAAATGTGAACGAAGCTGGCAAGGTGGGGAAACGTACGTGGACTGAGGGAACAGAAGGGGCAGCTATGAGGGGCTGACTCCATTCCCCACTTGAGCTGCAGGCGGTTTTGTGTGACCTCGAGGATTTCACAATCCCCCTGCCTCTCTTCTGCAGCTGTAACATAGGAATAATAACGCTTCCTCCCCTTTCTCTGCTTCCTACTCTGCTTTTGGCACGTGGCTAATACGACAAGGCTTGATCTCAGTTGGAATCTATCAGTGCTACTGACATGTTAATAATACCAGCAGAAACGTTTCCTCTTTCCTTTGTACTGACACAGCTCTGTGCGGGGTAGCCTAGAGTGTATTCACTTTCAACCCCAAATCTGAGGCATTTTCCGGAGACAAGACAGAGAGGATACAAGATTCAGACTGACTTTTAGGATTTTAAACAGGGAGAAGTAGTCATAACACGCTTCAGTTTGATGGCCCTCCAGTTACTGCATTAAAAAAAAAAATCTGAAATGTCTTCAGCCTCTTGGCTGCTTGCACAGCGTAAAACATTGTGTGGCTGAGTCAGGGTTTTGATGATTTTCTGCCTAGAAACTCCTCCGGTAGATGTTGGGTCCCAGAGAGGACAAGGCAAAATTGGAGCATGTTGCCTCGGCAACATGGATGTATTTGAGGGTATTTTTGTGTCTTGAAGGGAAAACCTCAAAGATAATGTCCATTTCTATAAAATCGGGATGGGGTCGGGCATCCAGAGCTGCTCAGGGACAGCTCCTTCTGGGACATGAAATCCCACTTTCTCTGTCTCTGCTTGGGAGTCACCCGCTAGTGGGTTGGTTTCCTGCAAAGGAAGCCTGAGAATCTGAGGATATAGTAAGGTTGCAGAAAGATTTTTCTGAAGATGACTTGCGATTAATGTTTTTGGCCTGAGCTTGAAAATCTCATTCCTTATTGCCTGCAGTCATATAAAACCACCTCCCTAGTTGCTCTTGCTCTTACATAATTGATAATTTATAAATCTCTAATGATTTAGAAGTTTTCTTAAAGTTTTCCAGTAATAACAGATAAGTTTATTCAGTCAGATGAAAAAGCCAGGCTGATCATAAAACTCTGTTTAACCAGTGCTGATAGCTATATTATCTCCTTTCTAGTAGAACTGAAGTTAAACCTCTGTAAACACAGTTTTAAAATACACAAATGCTATTTTAGCAGAGGCTAAAAACAAAGACTCAAAATGCAGTTTGGCTTTGATAGCTATTGCCTGCCTTGAATGTTGATGTCCAAGGAGAGGCAACAAACTCTGTCTGTGCTTTCCTGCTTGTGTACGGAATAGATGGGTTCTGCAGGGTGCAAAACATGAGGTGTAGCAGCATAACTCATGTACAAACCGTTACTATTTATTATCGGTGAGGCTGAGGCATGCAAGCCAGCAAAGGAAATAGCTGGCACATCTTCACTAATTCCTTCTAGTTCTAAAGTAGTTTTCAGGAAATAATTCTCCAAGTCCTTGGCTACACACATGGCATATTTATTCGGAATTGGCAGGGGCACCAGAAACCATATAGTTCACAGAGCCCTCGTTTCTTTGGATCCTGAAGGTGTTTATCAAAAATGATTTTTAGACAGATTAGAGCCACACACATACATGATACCAGTGCTATGGCACTCGTTGGTGTCTTCAAGCACTTTAAGTTTAATCATACTGTTCATCCATCCTATGAATAAGCTTCAGAAATTCCCCAATGCAGTAAGGTTTATTTTGAGAATGAGGAGACATCCACCTTAGCATGTTAAGTGAATATTTGCTTTCCAATTTGTTTTTTTTCCCCCTTCAAGTTATCTGAATACAGCTGTTATCTTTTCTTCTGTATTGTGACTATTTGACTTGTGACCTCAGGGATACTTTTCTTGTTGCTTTGAGATCTAGCCATGACTAAACCCAGAAGTTTAGATATATATTCAGACTTTTTTTTTGTCTGAAAAATAGACTGAAAATCTTGAATATCAGTCTCTCTCATGAGATGTCCTGATTTCATGCATTACAGCAGGGCCAGAAATAACATGAGAACAGCTTTTCTCATAGCATTTCAGTAGTTCTTTTCTGGCCATTGCCAAAAGCAGGATGTGAAGACATGCAGGAACATTAAAGCAAACTCTTATTAGAATAGTTCAAGTTCCTTTTGAATTGTGGTAAAAATTTGTGTCAATTTTTATTCTATTCAAACTACTTCAACTCTTTCAGTACTTCAAGAATCTGTCACTGTTTTTTCTTAATAAATCATTCTGCTAACTTAAATGTGATTTGTGGGTTTTAATTTTTTAAAATTTTTTTTTTAAAAAAATTTTTTTTTTTAAAGACAGGCCAAGAATATGACAAAGTGCTCAGCCTCAAATTGCACATTTGGTTGTATGCATAAACACTGGCTATCCTGCTGGCTATTGCATTGGCTTTGCAAGTATTCCTCATTTGTGTACCCAGTAAGTGCTGGATTGGGGCAGAAGATGCCCTCAGATGCCCGGGGGAGGACTGCAGCTGCCATCAGTGGGGATTTGTCCCAGGGCATAAGGACAGAATCAGTTTCAGGTTTTCATAATTAAATTGTTTCCTTCAAAGCTGTCAACAAATTCAGATGCGGCTCACCTCAGCAGTGTTTCCACAAAGTAGCAAAAGGGTATAAAGTTTTGGGCTTCATTCGCCAGAGTAAATACTGGGCCTAAGGGCAAGCACAAGGCAGGGTCTCAGACTGCTCCCGTGTGTTCCTTCGGTGTGGGACAGGCCCTGGGCAGAGCGCCCTGGCAGGGCTGTGCCTGCCCCGTCCTGGCAGTACCCAGAATGGTGAAGTGCTCCTGCCCTGTGCTGTACCTAGAGAGTGGCTTGGCCCCTCCCGGAGAGGAGTCTCGAGCTGTGACACAGTCATCAGACAGGGTTATGGACCTCTCTACGAGACTTTCCAGAGGTCTGACCATGGGAGCTTCCCTGGGCACAGCGGGGGTCGGCTAAGCTCTATTGGATTTCACCTTCTCCAACAGGCTGAAGTGAGGCATATCCCAGCCCATTTTAATAGACTGGGACATTCCTTGCTTGCCTGAGTTTGCTCTTCACCAATTTAGTAAGGAAATAAACACAAGGACGTGGTCAGCAGCTTGCCCATGCAGCATCTGCATGGAGCCGGACACCTCACCCGTAAACTAGATTTTGCTGATAGGGAGCTGGACACCTCACCCATAAACTAGATTCTCCAACCAGAGGGAAAGTAAACAGCACTTTGGACTGTCCAGGGCAGCAGTGAAAGCCCAGATCTCCTCAAGTGATCTGTTCACTAACTGCCAACCTCAGATCACTACTTATCACCAGGTGGTTGGCTCAAACAGTCTTAGTAAAGTTTCATCTCACCTGGTCTTGGGTGGAGTGGATCAAGCCACAGTTACAAATAGAGAGGAGTTCTCTCCTTTTTTTCTGAGACTTGTCCCGTTGACACCTGAGGTATTAGTGTCTTACTACGGATGGGTAAATCAGACCATGAAAAATCTTGCCAGGCAAACCATGAACTGCCAGGCCATTTACAGGACTTAGTTCAGGTTTTGTGGATCCAGCCCTGGGATTATGAATCCCAGGATCTCAGATCAAGAGGAGACTTCACGAGCAGCCAAACCCTAGTAGAGGGTTTTGCCATTCACCTTTGTCCAGACAATAACAGGGCTAAAACCACCTGGCTACAAACTACTGGAGTCAAACATCAACCTTCTCAACATTCCTTGCTTCTTCTTCACTGACCTATAATACCTGCCTCTGTTGGTTAGGTGCAGTGCACAAGTGACACAGTTCTGGTTTCATTGAAGAAGCCCATGTGGAGGACACCCTCAATAGCTGCTGGGCCTCCTGTAGTTCAGAGAACTCAACTGAGACCTTTTTGATGTCACAGCCACTCTCCTGTGAAGGGCTGTGACTGAGGTGCCTGGGCCCATTTGGAGGGCTCTCTTCAAAAAAATGGCACTTCAATTCATGCTTGTGTTTACGTGGAAGACTCTCCTTGGATTCAGCCATAAGGTCCCAATTAAGGTAATTCTGTCTGGCAGCAATACTAGATAGTTTGCAAGGAATACTTACAAACGGGCCAAGGAATATGATTTCTTACACAAAAGATCCATTTTTTTAAGGTTGTTACCTATGGACCTGCTTTAAGAAGTCCTCATGCCTAGGTCCTCCCTTGGATGGACTCTGCAGCCCTGGACCAGCTGGCCGATGATACAGAAATGCTCAAAATGCCTGGAAAAGACACAGTCATGTCAATTGTCTCCAGTGAAGGTAGCAGTCACAAACACATAGGTTTGCCAAAAGTCTCGGGCTAGTTCCAAGAAGTCTTCGTTTGTTTGCATTGCTAATCTACCAGAGCCTGAGTCTGCTCGGAGAGATATCAAGTCTTTTGTAAGCTTTCTTTCACCCTGCTTCTGTTAGGATCTGCAGGACAGCAGCCGTCTGAGAAGGTTTCGGGAGACTGCAGTTATCAGACTGAGACAGAAGGAAATAGTCTGAGCTGGAGGCAGGACAGCCTGTGCAGCTAAATGCACATTTTCATTCTTCAAGTCATCTTGCTTTCCCTGTGGCTTAGATGCTTGTCAGCGCTGGCAAACTCAAGGTCTTGCTGCAACGGGGTCTGGACTGGGGGCTGGAGGGATGCCCTCCTGAGATGCACCCCCATGAAATTCGGTGAATACTGTGACACAAGGAGGGCATTTGACTCACAGATTCCCCACTCCAAGAAAAATTTTTGGAAGGCTTTTTGGAGCTCCCTTCTCATAGCAGAACGCCATGTACTTTAAAGTCTTTACAGAAAGGAGAGCAGTGTGGGGGTAACATAGGGTGTATAGAACACATGTCCATCTCCCAAGTAGAAGCAGCACTGTTTCATGCCCCTCGTTAGCTAGGGTGGTTCTCCGGAAGAGGGGCTGGCTTTGGATCTTGGCAGCCTGGGTGGCCATTCTGCTGTGCAGCATCCCAACATCTGCATTTATCAGGCTAAGAAATGGAATTGCCTTTCTTTGCTTCTTAATAACATCCCTCCTTAATAAACTTTTCCTTCCACCTCACTTCCTTCCATGCAGCGATGTGATTGACCAGCACCTCTCCCTGCAGCTGAGGATACAGCTGCACTTGTGTGGGCCCGGCAGCGAAGAGCAAGGTGAGGAATTGAGCGCTCCGGGACTTTGGGTACCCACATGTCAGCTGCACGCATGAGAATTACTGGAAGTGACTTCTCTATCTTTCCTCTTAAATTTTCCTTGGGCAAGAGTGATATCCTACAATCCATGTTTGGATTTCTGTGCTGTTTCTTACCACCTGGAGCTGCCCAAGGGAACTGTTCATGGTCATGCCAGGCTGGGTTTGCAGCACATCTGCAGCCGTTGGGAGCTCTCCTGGGGCAGCCAGCAGCCCCCTTTGGCTCTCACTCAGCTCTTCCGCCATCATTTTGTTTGCAGTTATTTAAGATATGTTTACCCAAATCACACTCACTACTGGCCAATGCAAAATATTACCCGCCCCAGCAACATGAGATTTCATCTATTTTTCCACAAACCTTACTCCACAAACCCTACTCCACAAACCCCACAAGTGTTACCTGCATGAATTCTTTCCACATTCTAACTACTTTGTAAAACTGCTACTAGTTGATTATAGAAGCATAATCTTGTTACTTTGTTGGCCTGGTTCATTTTATAAATCTAAATCTAGTGGACTTCTGACAATTACTAACTTTCTCATTGGATTAAATACTTAGACAGTTTTATTGTTTCATTCTGCAGGGTTTTCCAGGGTTTTCTTTGGCTAGGTCAGCTTTTCTAAACTGCCATTTAGATCTGCTATGAAAATACATGCCTTTCTGCATCCAGTGCACACCCTGCCAGATGCATGGTGGAAGCCTTGAGACCAGGCTGCTTACCAGCCTCTGCCCACTGTTGCAAATCTCTGGCAGGGCTGGTGGCACTGGGAAACCCCATGGAGAAGCTCTGTGCTTGCTCTCTGCCTTTTAAGGGATATACACACTTCCCTGAGGTCACGAAGAGATGCTTCACATCCCTAAAGCCGCTTCTGGAGTTGAGCATTTTGGCCAGCACTTTCTGAGGCCCCAGCACCACAGTTGTGTTTTGTCCTAGTTGTGATGGTTCTCCATGATGAGGAATAGCTGTTTCCAGGCCACAAGGGTCCTCTCTCATGTTGACTTTCTCTGATGGAGACTCTCCGAGACTCACAGAGCACCTAAGGGTGCTGTGAGGCACTTGAGCCTGCATTTCCCATCTCCCAGAGCAAGAATGTACATGATGGAGTACAGAGTAATTTCTTCTTAAAGTTGAAATATAGTTCAGTTCTTTGGTGTTGTGGGTAGGGATGTGGTAGTCATGTAGGAGACGAGACACATGATTCAAATTCAGTTCTAGCAAAAGTTAAAGTGGTTTCTATTACACATTCCTACAAAGTTCAGAACAGATTAAGTGGTAATTAGATATCTGTAATTGCCAGTGAAGCTAAAATCGTAACATAAATCTCAGTAAGTGTGATTCAGAAGTGTTGGCGATAACGAGTCTACACTTATACTTGCAGAGTCCTAGGACCCGTAAAAACAATAATGTCCATGCAATGGAAGGGTCTTAAAGATATGCAAAAATCTGAAAAACAATGTGGGAGGGACTGAGAAGAGTTCTGTTTTGGTTTTATTGTGCTTTGTTTAATGCTGAGTTCAAAAAGAATTAGGCCTATTTCGTCCGAGAAATCACGCCTCTGTTTTGTACCTCTTCATGCCACATCGGATCCAGCGCTTGGCAGTCACCAATGTTCCTTAGTTGCTGCACTTAAAAACATTCACCTAGTCATTACATTCTGGGAAGCATACCAAGGCTGGCCCACAGATGTCCACTTTTCCAAATATTTTTCCTTTTACATGACACCCCACCACAGACAGTTGTGGAACGGGTTGGAAGGATGCATCAGTCTGACCATAACTTCTGCTTCTGGATGTATTTTGCCCCTCATCTGCAAGTGCACATGGAATATTTCTGAGAGTTTCTCCAGCTCCACTTTGAATATTTTCCTGCCTAATCTCACACAGGGGTAAAGTCTGCTTCCCAAATGGTAAAGAAGTCAGCCGTGAGTTGAATGAAGGTCCGCAGAGCAAGGCTGGCAGCCACTGGGACAAGAATTTTCCATATATCGAGCAAAATGTGGCAATCCTAAAGCCTCTGCACTACCACACCCATCGTGATTAAGCAGAGTTATCAAGGATGGTGTGACTTTAGTAATCAGACCAAAACAACACTGATGTCTTTTCCCAGAACGTTAGAAGCTGGTTTTCCTTTGGGCTAATTGCCCTCTAGAAAGTAAGCAAAGAAGACCCACTGATTTAACACATGGTATTGTCCTCCAGTGGGTCTCAGCTTTGACCTCATCAACCCCATTCCCATAACCAAGGTTTACTAAAATGCGGACCATCTACCCTCAGCCTCCTTTTCCTCTTTTTTTTTTTTTTAACTTTTTGAGTGTCTGTTTGTTCCAATATGTGATCCCCCACCCTTCCGTCATTGGAAGGTTTAATGCTGAGTGAAAAACCACGAACAGCCTTTGAACGTGTTCTGCCAAGTCTCTTTACAGCACAATACTGGCAGGAGTAAAATACTGGGGCCAGGCAAATATGCAAGCTTCATCACATTAAAGGAAGCAGAGCAGCATGGTTATTGCATCATTCTACGGCTTCCCAGACATTGTTGTTATTTTTTCATTAGAGCAACAGAACTGCACTTGGTGCTTTCTGCTGAAGAGCCAAGGAGGCCCCAAAAGGCTGTCAACTGGAGAAGAGAATGCAGCAACTGGAAAGACGAGTGGTTTACTTCACTAATTTTATAGCACAGTCTTTACCAGTTTGTGGTAGAGGGAACCAGCAACATGATCTGTGTTCGCATGGTTTTTTTAAAAAAAGACACGTAGCCAATTACTTAAAACTATTTGCTTGTTCAAGACAAGTTATTTGGAAATTTAACTACTACCGAATCAACCAACATTTTTCAACACTAAATCAGTTTAATTCCATATCATATGTTTTAAATTTTATCAGCATTTGTTAACTTTTTAATTACCATTTTTATTAAAGACTTCTTTTTTTTAGAAGCAGTACACAAATCCCTAGCTATTTAATCTGGGTATTGGAAGGTGCAGTTCAAGGTTCGACCATTGGAGCAAGATTCTGCTTCCAGATGCACCCACCAGACAACAGCTCCTCTGCCTTGCTCTCCTGCATTCACTAAGCCCCTTGGAGAAGTGGAGTGTGTCACAGCGTGGCTGGACAAAACCTTACTACCAAGACTATAATGAACAATTTTGCCCTTCAAAAGCTTCTAGGCAGATACTCACCTAATAAAGAATGGGAGAGGCTTTAAAGGCACTCAGGATCCTGGTGCAAGGGGGAGTTGACTGAAAACTGCTATTTCATGGCCCATTGTTTCATGGTTCAGCGTTAGTATAATCTCATTCTTCTGGTCCCTCTCCAGTACACACTCCAAGTGACAACAAACAAAGGTTTTGACTGGCCAACTACTATCTCGTCACCATGTCAGGATTTCCAAGTGATGGAAGAAAACACATGAAATTAGTGAAGATGGTTTCGTGCCACTGAAGAAATGCAAAAGTGACAGGATTAGGCCACATCATATTACATGGTAGCCAAAGTCAAAACTTGCTTATGTAGGTTTAGGAGCCTTTCAGAAAGAAAACAATTCTGTTCAAAGTAGAACTGATTACAGATGCAAAAGAAATATCAAGCAGCTGAAGGGCACCGTACTCCATGTAGACTAGAATAAAACACACAATGTGCCAATGACAATAGCTGGAAAAGAGAGGAACTTGCCAACTGAAAGGTGTCTGGCAGATAACACAGAAACAAGTTGAGAGGATGATCAAAAGCCATGGTGATGCTGTCCATGGGAATCCTTTCCAGCAAGACATGAGTACTATTGAACTGGTAATTAGGCAAGAGGATGAAAAGCACACGTTACCATGTAAAATTGCACTCAAAGAAAAGATTCATAAAAATGCGTGATTTCTGTCCAGCTTCAGTAACCAGAGCAGCAAGATACTGAGCATTGGGAAAGATTCTCTGCTTAAGCAGAGAAGGAAAAAAAAAAATGGCAAAATTAATTAATTCAGAAATGGTGCAGTATAACTTCCTGCTGCAATGTAAACTTCCTGCTGCAATGTAACTTCCTGCTGGCTGTAAACACACCGGTCCTGGCTCATGTCAGGTGACCAAACAGTGGAAGATTAGGTTGTCTGAACTGAGAAGTGGCCAAGATGCAGCATCGCTTCCTTCTGTTGTTCTGGATCCTGAGCAGTGTGTGGCAAAGCTTCAGTGGCTAAAGAAGAGACAAACCACAATTTACAGTTGGGGAGCAGTCAGCTTTAGCTCTGGAAATAAGCTGTGTTAACAGCCTGCATGGAAATTTGAATACCACTGCTGAAGAAACACATTACATGTTTCCATCGCAGTCATCCTGCTGTCATGTGTAAAACAAAGATTTTTTTGGTGGAAACGTGCAAGGAACAACCATTTAATTTATTATGAGATGAAATTCTTAAACTAACATATTATCTAGTTCAGACCTCTGGGACAATTCACATCTGACCCCCGGCGTCAGCAGCTCATTTGACTCATTTTAGGAGACGTGGAATGAAAGAGGTGCCACGCTTTCACACAAAGAGATCAGTTAGCCAAAAGCAAATTAGTCAAATCTCAAGAGAGCCCTGTGACTCTCAAGCTCATTTACTCGCCAAAGTAAAGTTTCAGTGACAGAGCAGAATAACAGAGCTTCTAACACATCGCAGATCCATTGCACCCAGGCTGTGAAGTTTATATTTCCCTAACAACTTGGAGACAATATCGTGTGTCAGAGCACATGCACTTGTCATTAGCATGAACATTAAAGAGGAAATGAACATAAATCCCAGATTCAAATGTGTAGTTTGAACATCCTGGGGCAATTAAATTATTGATAATGGTTATCTGTCACCAAGCAATAAATCATAAAGTCATGGAGTAGTAGAAGAAAAAGTATCTTGCTGCTGACAGACGTATAGACTGAAAGATGTGGCAGGCCTTTATGGTTCCAGAAATAATTGCATAAAGGTGAAAGATTTCTTCTCTCTCTTGCTTTTTTTCTCATCAACTATAGTATTTCCATACTCAAACCAACACTTTCTTGTGATGTTTCTTACTTGGCCTCTATGTTTTCTGACATTTTAATGAAAATAAGAAAGGAAGGTGAAAACGAGCAGGACTGGCTTTATGGCTGCCAGTTGGAGCTGTGCAGAGCTGGGCGCTGGCTCCTGAAATTGTGAAAAGCGGTGGATACTTCCCACTGATGGCAACATTACTGCAAATAAACTGAAAAAAATCCCAAACCCACTCTATTATGAGACTGTGGAAATACAGGTATCACGTAGAGAAAACAAGGAGGGAGCAGACAACAGCAAATTAATAGGGCATAGGTCGGTCCCCCTTTTTAACGCACTTCATTTTTTCAACGAAAATAAGCCTCTTTACTGATTTTGTACACTGAATTGCTCTGTGCTGAATACAATATTGAGCTCCTGTGCTCAGTATGACCATATTTCCTAAGAGGCTACAGGTTTATGTGGATAAGTAGCAGTGGGTGGAAAGAGAAAGGAGTGAAGGCATTTCCCTTGCAGGCCCAGGAGCTGGGGCGCAGGAGGTGGCTGGTGCCCGGTGGTACCCGGTGGGAACGTGGTGGGAACGCCAGGAGCGGGTTGGTGCCAGCGCCTGAATAGGCTGTCGGGCGCTGCCAGGAGGGGGGTGTGAGCACCAAGCAGGACCCAGCTTTGTGAGGATCCCTTTTCAGAGGGCTGCAGTGCTGCGAAACTCGACACAGCTCTGCGGACAAAGTGGAAGCTTTTCAAACGTACACGCTGTACTGCACCGCTCAGAGAGGCCAGGGTTCACATTCATTTACTCATTTTCCAGCAACTAAATCTCTTTATATTCATGATGTGGAATCCACTGGTTTTGGCCAGAAAAGATTATTATTCTCTTTAATACTGATCTGTGTGGTGATCTGTATCAATTTCAACATTTCTTCTTGTACAGAACTTGAAAACTACAGGCATAATAAAGGAAAAGAAAACAGCACAAATAAGTCAGCTTAAATTTAGGATTAACTGTCTGAGGTCTTTAAATAAAGACTTGAGATGAACTACTCCGAGGCACAAGGGCTACCAGTGTGAGTGAGAATGGCAAGCTGAGGCCATTTCATTGTCAGGAACATGACATTTATTGCTCTGACACCTGTATCATAAAATTAAGTTTACTTTAGATCTTATTCCATTTGAAATCCACAATAAATGGCCACGATTGCCTAGAGAGGTCATGTTAAGGACAACAGTTACTGTCAAGGAGGTTTTTTTTCCCCTCAATGCTTAGAAAAATAAGCCACCATTTTAT
Organism: Apaloderma vittatum; assembly: GCF_000703405.1. Classification (NCBI taxonomy): domain Eukaryota; kingdom Metazoa; phylum Chordata; class Aves; order Trogoniformes; family Trogonidae; genus Apaloderma; species Apaloderma vittatum. Next base: position 16,761 of record NW_009721494.1, read on the forward strand.
ATAAGCAAGATGGTGACAAACTATTTGTATCTACAGCTTCTCTCACTGTAGAGACCAAAATAAAATCAAGCCTCGCCTCTCCCCAATGAATTTGACAATTAGCATTTATTTTAGAAGTATTTTTGGGCACAGCGATGAAGCACATGATACTACTACAGCTGTGACATCAGTATAATAATATGGATATATTTATTCAAAATAACATACCAGGCCTAAGGGGCAGAGTTGGAAAATACCTAAAATAACGTTTGCTTGGTCACTGGTTGCTGATGGAACTTGTGACAACCCCACAACTATGTTGGTGTTTGCATTCATCAAAAAATATTACTTGGATTAATATTTTGATCTCCACGCTGTCAGCACTTGTCCATAATTGGTTTCCTTTAAAATACTCTACACCTTCCCTAAGGGCCTAATGCAATCCTTCTTTTTCAGAATTACCTCAGTCTTCTAAAATGAAATTTTAAATGAGCCTTCATGCCTGCTTCAGAGAAAACACAAATGAAAAGTTGGATTTGCGTTATGTCTTCCTTAGAAGCTTCTGTCAGCAGTAAAATTAGTTGCCTTAAGTAGCCGTGCTAGATAGAGGAAAAATAATAGAATTACAAACTGTTTCCAAAAGAAGAATATTGTTAATTATTAAGAGAAGTAAAAAAAATAATTCAGAAGTGAGTACTTGACAAACACAAGTTATTTAAACATTTGAGTTCTCTCAGTTTTGTCAGCAGTCTGTCCTTGTAATTAAGACATTACTGCTCTCAGTGAAATGCCTTAGTCTTATTTGATGAGCATGATGCATACAGTGGGTTTGTAATCTATAATATCAGTAATCATTTATGTGATTTTTGGAAGCAATTCTAATTCTGAACATAATTTTATACAAAAAAATTAAAGTAACTACAACAACACAATGTCGTCCTCAGTTTAAAAATGAAAAAAACCACAAGATAATGTGTAAGCGTAAACGTAATACTCTACTTTTTATTTACAGCTGGTAAATTTTGAGTTAAACACTTGTTAATTAAAACACATTTCACCAGCCACTTATAAAATTAAGCACTATTTTGTTTGATGTTGGTAGAAACAGGAAATTTGGAGTGATGTCTACTGCTACAGCTGTTTGCAGTTCTTATATAACACCAGATGTGAGATTGATGTATCTGCATTTTGTCCTCTCTTGTGAATTGCAAGTGATCAAACAGGCAAAAACATAATGACAGGATGATTGGACAAGTTTAGCATGAAGGGAATTGCTCAAGACATTCATAAATCACTGCACAAGCACACACAGAGTGACGGAAAATTTATTGTAATGTCACAGATAAGCAAAACGATTTAGATCTACAGTGGATTTCAAGTACAAGCATATTAATTGTAGAAAATGTCTTTGACAAATTCTAATTGATTTTGAAAGATGTAATACTAAAAGCCACACAAAACTAGGTGTAAGCGCTTTATAAAACATAGGCGTGACAAACCAATAATGTTAAAACAAACAATTTTCCACAGATTTGGTTTTGGTTTTAAAGTATCCTCACATAAATGAGCTCTGCTATGAAATACAGATGCTAGGAAGAGTAATCATGTTTTTAAATGTAGCCGTATTGCAGAACAAGTGTGGTAGTAAAAGCTGCTAAGGCATCAACGATACTTTGCTTTTTCTTTTGCTAGAAGCAATCTGCGAATGTTTCTTAAGCAACCAGCTGCCGTCTCCTGCTGAGTTTCATCCGTAGAGCCTACCATCGGCAGTAGGAGCTAGCAAAAATACAAAAGAGAAACAACACAAAAAAAGTCAAATAAGCGTGCTATTATTTAAATAATATTTGAAATATATGTAGAGCAATTACATTAATTTACCCACACATATAAATTAAATGGCAAAAATGATGTTAATGCTGTGCATGTATGTATATTTTTGTATGCATAAATGCAACGTACACATGGACGTAATGCTTTATATTTATCATATTTGTACCTGTGAATTGGTATTTTCATCCCTGATTTTCTGTTTATTTTATCATGCCTATCTATCGTTTGTGACTTTTCTTGTAAGTAGAAATTGCATATGCTTTATCTGACATCATGGTTTTCCCGCCAAGATATAAAGGTGTATTTGATCACACTCAGGATTTTTAATAAACAAAGCCATGCCTTTTGCTTTGGCCTTGATCATGAAATGGGATCCATGTGAACAGACCCTTGTGTGCCACTGACTGCCGTAGGTTTCTTTATTGCTACAGCAAAGCACTCACAATAAACTGCTTGAGAGTTGCAGATATGGGCCTATCAGTCTTGAACATTTGCGTGTAAAAATAAAAAAAAAAGCTCAAGAAAGGTGTTAAACTTTTGGAGCCGATTCAGCTTTTTGGTCATGCAGAGCAGATCTTTTACTCTGGAAGTCATTTAATTATTGCAGTAGAAATTCCCTTGGAGTAAGGTACTGTTTAACACAAGTATGACACAAGACAGGCCTTGATGATACAACATTTTTACATATCAGAAAACCATTAATAATGGGTTTGGATCTGACTTCTCCAGTCTGTTGCAAGTCAGCGATGCAACTGCAAAGGTAATATATGCTGGAAAACAGAAGACTTTAGCAGCTTCTATCAGCTCCACAGAACCCTCAGATTTCTGAAAATCTGCCAAGCTTAACGCGCGCTGAGGTATTTTGAAGCTCAGACAGTTCTAATTAAAACCTATATTTTCAGTCTGCAATACTTACGATTCTGTGTTCACCCAAACAATGTTGAGTCAAACCACAGAGAAATCTGTTATCACTCAACTCTGGTGCATATTTTTCATATAGCTAAAATATTACACAAAATTATGAACTGCTAAATATAAAAGCATAAATTGAATGCAGACATCTAATTCATACGCTACCTTTTTCTAACCTTCCAGCAATCATGAGGCATGGGCCACAGCTGCACACATATGGCATTTGCTTAGAGAGATCAAAGCATTTTATCCTTGAGGAAGTATTTGTGTTAGCCAAATGTACAAAACAAGCAGCTTGCCAGCCACCTCTCACCCTTTGACCCCTACATGTAACTTGTGAGAGTGCCTCTGATAAGCCTGCATTATGTCCAAAAGAGTATTATGCAAATTAAGCATCAATGATAACTTTTTCTAGCAATTCTTCTTCCTATATTTCCATCACTGTAATCAGATGCCTATGTACAAGTAGCTAGACAAGAATTCTGAAAATAGGAACAGTCCTGAAAGGATGCACAAGTTAAAATGACATGAGAAGAAACGGTATGAGAAAGCTTCATGTTCTTATACTTCATTACAGATTACTTCCATGCAAAAGCTGGGCAAGGGTCAGCTACCAGAGAAGTCAGTGGAAGTTCCACCACTGCCTTCAACTGGAAGCAAGACCAAGGAACACGTCTCTGTGTAATGATAAAGCTGCTCTACAAGGCACAAAGGCCAGAAGTCTTATCAGATGCTTAACTTCTGGTTTTCTTTAAGACTTTCATAGAAGACTTTTACAAATGCATAAGGGCAGAAGTTCATCGCAAAAGTAACGCTTTGGAGGTATGTTATCTAATACAAATACTGCAAAAAGCAAACCCAGACCCTCGCTTTTATTACGACTACATGTTAGGTGCGACTCAATTCAAGATTATTTATTTCTTCTTTTAGCCACCACTTCTTTGTGGGCTCAGAAGACTTAGGAAAACAGGTCTTTTTCTATCACTTTCCAGGAAGAGCTCAATACTAAGCAAGAACAACGGTCGTAGGGGAGAGTCTGTCCTCTTTGTTGCAGGTGCTTTTTGGAAAATCAGGGTTAGGTATCAAAAACCAGTGTACTACACAATACTGGTTCAAAGTACCCAAATAGATGCCTAAAGAATTAGCGCTAGTAATGCAGCCAAAGGAACCAGCAATTTTTATAAAGGTATCAAACACCCATTGTTTTCCTTCTGAGTTCAGGGGATCAAGGATCAGTTGCTCTGGTTTTTTTGTTCTTCTAAATCACTTGCCAGTGGTAACATCTGTAAGAACTGCCACGTCATATAGATCCTGTACTACACTGTGTCTCAAGATTTTCACAGTAAGACTTCAAAGAAATATTCTTGGAAACACAGTCCAACACAGTAGCTGCCTCTGAGGACTGAGGATATACAGCAACATTTGTCAGTTAACCTACTCCTGTTGTGCTAACAAAAGGACAGCTGAAGAGAAGATTATTGAAAATGCAAAATATTTCAATATAAGTAGGTAATTCCATATTTAAGAATCCAACTTGAAGATTTTTATATAAATCCTTCCTTAAATGAAATAATTTTTTATTCTTTTTATATACCAAGAAAGTTATAATTCTTTCACTTCCTGACTCCTTGATCCTTTCCTGGGCTCAGCTCAATTTATTGGCAATTTGCGTCATCCAATTCAGGTATGGAAATGTATTCGTAGAGAGTATACACAGACTATACCCACAGTTTAGATATATTTGACAAGTCCAATAAATTTTTTTTTTTTATTCCAATACACCAGTGCAATATAACATGTCCTTTTCCTTGATGCAATGCCCTTGAACTTCATGTATCCCTTCCCTGTACTGTTCAGGTATTGTTTTCTGACACATGTAAATGCTAACAGATGTGAGAACAGTAAAAAAGTGTGTGGTACAAATGCTTCCTTCTGGCACATAAGAGGCACTTTCCATAGACAGAGAAAGCATTTGCACCGCTATGTAGCCTTCATTTTCTGTTGGCAGGTATCTATATTCTAAGGCAAGAGTCCAAAATTTTTTGCACAGTTAGCACGTCATACCAGCAAATAAGCACAAATACAAGCTGTTTGGAGAACGTACAGAGCATATGTAGCATTTCTGTGTTCCAAAAGCAAAAGCAATGCACAGCCAATTCATTTAAATATTCAGAACAATTAAGATGTTGCTATTACTATCCTAGATTTAAAATAGAACGGAATTGTGATACTGTGTTAGAACTGCATGATCATAGAATAATTCAAAATTGAAGGGATCTCAGGAGATCTCCAGTCCAATGATATGCTCAGAGTCAGCTACGAGGTTAGACCAGGTTGCTCAGAGTTTTTTTCACCCAGCCTCATCTTGAAAACCTCCAAGGATGGAGATGGCACAATCTATTTGGCAACCTGTTACAGTGTTTGGCTGTCCTCATAGAGAAAAAGCATTTAACTACATGCAGTTACTCTTGTTTCAGTTTATGCCTGTTGTTTCTCATCCCCTTGCCATGCATTACTGTGAAAAGTCTAGCTCCATCTTTTCAATGACTGATCTCCTTGTATGTACTCGAAGGCTGCTACTGAGTCTGCTTGATGATCTCTATTCTCCAGGCTGAAAAAGTCCAGTTTCCTCAGTTTCTCCTCACAGGGAAAGTTTTCCATCTCCTGACCATCCTGGTGGTCCTCTACTGAACGTATTATGGTTTATCTATGTCTTTGCCATATTGAAGACCAAAGCTGGGTGCAGTATTCTAAGTGTGGTCTAACAAGTACTACGGCTAACAATCACTTCTCTCTATCTACTGGCTGTGCTCCTGCTCATATAGCCCAGTATCGTGATTTCTCTGCTGTCAGGGCACATTGCTGGCTAACGTTCTGCTTGCTGTCTATCAAAATCACCACATCCTTTTCAGTAAAACTGCTCCTCATCTGGTCAGTCCCTAGCCTGTATCGCTGCAAGGACAAGTGCAAATTCCTCTCAGGTTCAGGACTTTCCATTTGTCCTTGCTGAATTTCATAATGTTCCTGTTGGCCCGCTCCAGCCCTGCCTATGCATCTCTGAATGGCAGCCCTTCCCCTTGACTGTACCAAAACTGTCGTCACTGCCCTGACTGCAGACTTGGTGTCATTGCAAACTGTCTGAGTAAGCAGTTCATTGCCTTCCTCAGGTCACTGACAAACATGTTAAATGGGACAGGTCCCAACAGAGAGAGCTCTTCAGCACTTCCCTTGTCACCAGCCTCCAGGAAGAGTACAACCCATCAAGTACTATGATCTGAGTTGGATCATCTATCCAGTTTTCATCTACTTGATCGTTCACACATCTAGAGTATAACGCACTGTAACATGGACAGAAGTATGCTGGGGGAAACAGTGTAAAAAATCTTGCTAAAGCCAAGGTAAATGACACCCACCACTCTCATCTACAAATGTAGCCACGTAGAGAGCAGTGAGGACTACCTTTGGTAAATCTAAGCTGGCTGTTCCCAGTTGCCATCTTCTTGTGCCCAGAAATGTGTTCCAAGAAGACTCCCTCCATAATTTCCCCAGAGACTAACGTGAGGCTGACCAGGCTGTAGTGCCCCAAGCTGGGAGGAAGAATTGTTGCTCTGAAGACACTCTTTGCAAATTCTTATTGCTGGGTCTTATGATCTTTGGCCTACTAAGGGTGTAGGAAAAATGGAAAGTCTTTTGCTCCTCAGGGCAGCAGTAAGAAGGGAGTAAGTCATAATAGTTGGTTTCACAATCACGCATCTTGAATGTGCTGCCTGGAAGCACAGCTTTCTTCCACATAATATCTTTACCACTACAAAACAACCAACTGAAAAAGTGTCATTTCAAACAAAATGACACAAGCATCAACATAAGAACTTGTAAAAGTGACATTTCAAAATGGGTACGGATCTCTGGATGAGTAAGACAGTAATAAAAATGAGTAGTAATTCTCTTTTCTATGAAGATGTCCTTTTAGAATTTTTCACTTCTACAGAAGCAGCAGCACAAGGGGATTTGAAAGCAGAAAACGCATAGACAAGCTTTGTACCAACAAATCATGAACCTGACAAAATCTCAGAAGGTACTGAAGCTCCATGTACTGGCTACAATATTTTGTAAGTGCTCATTTTCCTTTAGACGCAGTCATTGCAGCTTGCAGACTCAGAAGAAGGAAGTAAAAAACACAGAAAGTGATTTTTTTTCAGAAAGAACACAGTTTTGCATGTATTAATCTTTAAATAAGGGGTCAGTCACGTGTGTGGTCAGTAAGTTTTCCAAAACAGTGAAAAGTGTAGAACAACGCTGCTGGGAAGAGGTGCCTTGCTCACACAAAACAGATAAAAGATCACTCTATTCAATACTCTGGAGTCCTATGAACATAAAAGCAAATAATGAATAAAGAGTAACTTTTTTTCCTACCTTCTTTAGGTTTTCTGCCCTGTAAAACAAATTTTATTTGATATTTTCTAACAAGAAGGAAATACGGACAAACTTCTTTAAACAAGATTTATATCTACACTGAGAAGCTAGTCAGAGTTCACAGAGCTTAAAATTCCTGAAACTAAAGATATTTACTTCAATATAGCACCTTGCAGGTTAACATAGCATTTCCAGTTGGTGGTGGGACTTGCCTTTTTTTAAAAAGAAGTCTAGATTTAGTATCTGACTTTTTTACATGCAACATTTCCTAAAAGACGCTAAATTCCTAGCACTGTGATTTTCTAATTGCATAACACTTCTTTTCAAAGAAAGACATTTATCACATGTTTTTTATAAATCCAACCTAAAAGAAAAAATACTTTAAATAAAAGCATATGGTAGAAGCTTATCCAAGAAAGTATCAGTCTAGATTCAGCCAGCATTTTCTGACTTTCAACACCATATTGCACAGTGGAAAATATTAAAGCACCTAGTTTGAGTGTTATGTTACACATATTCCTATGAAAATACTTCTCATAAAATTAAATTATAAATAATAAAACACAATTCACAATCAAAGCGTGCTGAAGGTTAAGCTAAGTCACTGTTTCTAAGCTGAAACTCAGACCAATTTCTTGATTTCCTTTTTCAGATGAGTGAAAGGGTAAGACAATATGTACCATGCACAGCTGGCTAAGAGGAAGATGCTCATGTAAGTTCTGGGATGTTTTCTGTTAATTTTCTTTTTCTCAGGTGGCACAAAGAGAATAAATTTCAGATGTAGAGTCCCGTGTGTCAGGGAATGCTCTGAGCTAGCATATGTACAAAATCCAGTAGCGAGGAATTCCAGTAAAGGCAAAAGATAGCAGGGCAGACACTCACTGAGCTGATTCCCTCTTGTATAAGGTCTCTCCTCTCTGGGACTGAAGTCAGAGCAACCTCTGGCGTAGCCTCTGAATGTAAAGAGATGGGAACTGAAGCTCTCTGGCTGGGGTGGGAGAAATCCTAGAAAAATTGCACCTAGCTTCTTTTCCTTTCCTCTCCTATGTCTGCCCTTCTCTTCCGAAACTCATCTCCATTCTGGCAGCCATGGACAAAAAGACAGCAGCCTTTGGGAGTCACTGAAGCACAACAGGGGGGATGAAGAGGTCCAAAGGATGTAGCCTGAGCTAAGGTACACCTGAACATGGTGGTGGTCAGCAGGCTGGCCCGGAGCTCCTCTTCTTTCTCATTGTCCCTCAGAAAAGCAGTGAGGGAGTTCAGGAGCAGGCAAACCTGTGCCTGCAAACAGGTGCAAGACACGTTAGGGCGAGAACAAACTTGTCCGCATTTTGTGGTGCATTTCCAGAGAGTAAACCATCTCATCTATCTCAGGACTTGGGACAGGTGAATTGCCCTCAGCAAGTTGCTACTTCTTCCTATGTGAAGGCCTGTGATAAAACAGCTCTTGATAAGATGAATCCCACAAAAAACAAGGAAACAAGGAAAGAAGAAGAGTAGGGCTTGATAGATTCAGTGCAGTATTCTGAACATGGTATTACTGTACTTTACATGAGATGTTTACTATTTCTTTAGAATACACAGCTTCAGTAAACTTCAACTGAATTTTTGCCATGGTAGATTTGAAGTTTTAAATCCTTCTGGGTAGTGTTTTATTTTTCTTTTTCCTACCTGCTATCTGTTCTCTTTGTCTATTTGTTTTGTTTAGTCCTCTCCCATATTAAAATTAAACTGAAAGACATTTGGGACAAGGACTGTATTTCTCCAGCAAATCTGAACTGTGCTTAGTACAATGGGGACAGCACTCTTGAAAAGAAATCCTCTTGAGCACACAGTAATAAAACAAAAAATAAGAATAAAGTTGTTATTCTCTCTGATAAGCTTAAATGCTGCATTGCATTACTTAGAAGAAATATATATAAGCTGAATGCCTAAAGGGAATTATAATACAGTACACACTTTAAGTACATACATATACTTGCAAGTTTTTATGCATCTACAAAATATGAATGAACTCTACATCTCTCTCTCTCCACCTCAGCTGTATTAATTGTCTATTTCTTATAATCATATAATTATTTAGAGAAGGATGTCTCCCTTCTATTCAAGGACATAATAAATAGAGAACTCTTAAGTATCGGTGGCAAAGTGAACAGAATCCTAAATGGTCACATGTAAAATAGCTTAAAAACTCGCAAGCCACTTGAAAACACACTAAGTTTAAAGGTTTTCCCATCTCAAGATGTTACTTACAGGAATTCAGGGGGATATTTTCCAAAATTTCAGGTGTAAATCTACCTAAATATAACATACAATGCAAAGGTAATGTAGCTAAATAAAAGTAGTAATAAAAAATATTTCTAATCCTTGTTTAAAAGGTACATTTATATGTAACCAACTGACATCCTTAAAGGCAGATAGTTTGAAACTACATTCAGCTGTAAGATGTTTGGTGCAATATTAGGAAAGAATTCAATCATGAACATTCCAATATACAAAGAGTCTTATGGGATAAGAAATTCATCCCACAAAAAGCAATGGGCAGATCTGATAATCCAGAAGCAATGAAGCCAGGGGTCTTACAGCATATTTTTATTTGAAACACTTTCTCTATTTTATTTTTATTTCATTGTAGTTTTCAAGAGAAGATTAACATATAACAGGCTTTTGGTAGGACAGAGAGAATAAAGAACTTTTTCGTAATCTCAATAGAGTGACATTTAAAAAAAATTTTTTTTCAATTCACTAGAAAATAATTTTATTAAGATTAAAACAAGAGCCTCCTTACTTATTACACGTACTCGACAATCAAAACAGTAAACTTATGTCATGGGTGTTCCTTTCCTTTCATAAATTTAGTTTGGCTCAGTAACATGTTGGGGACTATCCTTATTTTATATTGCTGTCAGATGGATCAATATTTCTTCATTGTATTTCCTGCTCCTTTTTCATACCTGTATGTTTTTTCACATCTTGCTTCCTTTTCACTTTAAAGAATCACAGAATCACAGAATGTTAGGGGTTGGAAGGGACCTCTGGAGATCATTGAGTCCAAACCCTCTGCCAGAGCAGGACCACAGAATCTAGGGCAGGTTACACAGCAACGCATCCCCACGGGTCTCGAAAGTCTCTAGAGAAAGAGACTTGACAAACTCTTCAGGGAGCCTGTTCCAGTGTTCTGTAACCCTTACAGTAAAGAACTTCTTCCTCATGTTGAGGTGGAACTTCCTATGCTCTAGCTTGAATCCATTGCCCCTTGTCCTGCCACAGGTCACAAGTGAAAAGAGGTTGTTCTTTCTTGATGCCTGGCCCTCATATATTTATACACATTAATGAGATCCCCTCTGAGCCTTCTCCTCTCCAGGTCTCTCAGCCTTTCCTCATAAGGCAGGTGTTCCAGTCCCTTAATCATCCTTGTAGCCCCCGTTGGACTCTCTCAAGTAAATCCCTGTCCCTCTTAAACTGGGGAGCCCAGGACTGGATGCAATACTCTAGGTGAGGTCTCACCAGGGCAGAGCAGAAGGGGAGGAGAACCTCCCTCGATCTGCAGGACACACTCTTCTTACTGCACCCCAGCATACCATTGGCCTTCTTGGCCACAAGGGCACATTGCTGTCCCATGGTCAACTTGTTGTCCACCAGGACTCCAAGGTCCTTCTCCACGGAGCTGCTCTCTAGCACCTGTCCTGTTTACCATGTTCTTTCGAAAATGATCAAGAGTGGCAGAGCGACAATATCAGCCAGCTCTCTCAACACTCTTGGGTGCATCTCATCAGGGCCCATGGACTTGTGCATATTCAATTTGCATAACTGATCTCTTTCTCTCTTACATCCAGGGTCTGGAGTTCACAAGGGCTGGTCTTCGGAGTAAAGATTGAAGCAAAGAAGGTATTCAGCAACTCCGCCTTCTCTGCATCCTCAGTTATCTGGGCTGCCACCTCATTCAGCAGTGGGCCCACATTTTCCCTATTCTTCCTTTTACTACCAATATATTTGAAGCCCTCCTTGTTCTCTTTTACTTCCTTTGCAAGTTACAGTTCTAAGAAGCATGACATCTACCTTGCCTTTCCTTCCCAAATTTTACTGATAGTATAGGAAATTGAGAAAGAATTGCTAATTCAGTTTTGGTTTTCCAGATCTCTTACCATTACTGTCAACATGAATACTATAATTTTGTCTGTCTGTCTATTTCTAGCAGTCATATGAAGGGTATATGAAAGTTCAGAAAGGGCAGTAGCAATTAAACTATCAGCAGCAAGACAGAAGAAAAAAGGAGGCTTAAACTGTCTGTTAATCCTCATATACTGAAAGGTTCTTCTGACCTCTCAGCAATATCCTGAAAACACCAGGTTTTTTTCACCAGTTTGTCTGATATTAATGAAATGCACTATAACTAATCTGTCTTTGAAGACAACATTGAACTGCAGCAGGGACACCACAGTTTCCAGACTAGTGACAAATTTTGCAATGTTTATCTCAAATTGCATTTATCCTGACAACAGAGTGCAAAATCTGACTGTGTTAGCATTTTAAAAGTATGTTAGATCTACTGGTATGCGTGAACTTACTTCAAACTCTCTTCTGTATTCAATTCCAAGTACGGATTTTGATCTCTAAAGTTAATATAGCTTTAGGTCCAATGGTCTAAGTGTCTGTAGGTCTATATATGATCATCATAATCAAAACCAGTGGGGTGCTTTTGCTAGCAAACCTTACATATCAAAGTCTGGGGATAGAAGCAGGATGTTCTCACTGCAGATCCATAAAATACCATTTATTTCAAGTAAGTCAGGGTATTTTAAACTGGGGGGGGGGGGGGGTTTGGTTTGTTTTTTTTTTCGTGGCATACAAGAAGACTGATCTGTAATCTCATTTTTTTAGATGTGTGGGTGGCAACAGTGGATACATTTACACAGACTGGGAGATGAGTGGTATTGTTCAGCTTACAGTCTGTTTTTAGACTAGTAAATGTACTAGAAAACGTTCAGTTAGGACACAGAATAAATAAATATATATAGATGGTACAAATACAGCTCAGCTTTATTCATACAAACATGAAACACTGAATGTGATGAAGCAAGAAACAAGTTGGGGCTGTTCATGGGTAAAGGTCCATATATAGTCCACATTTCTTTCATATTGGTAGATTTAAATGTATGATATCAGAAAAAAATGAAAGCAATGATAAAAGAGAGTGGAAGATACTTTTCAAGATTGTCAAATTGCTTCTTTTTTGTTATTAGAAAATATATAAGGAAAAAATTATTTTATACTGAGGTGTCAGCTTCTTACAATCAACTCAAATTTATGAGTCCCCTGAGAATTTCTTTATGAAGATTCTGATACAGTGGTCAAAAAGTACATTTACTAGTGCTGGAAATTTGGGTACTTCCCTAAAGTCTGTGCTGCCGAAAAAAACACTACCATGCACACTTACTGTGACAGATAAATGCTTTGATTGGTTTTTTGTAATTAAAACACAAGGGGTGGCAAATAGCACTCCATTCGGGTCATATTCAACCAAAGTATTTGTGATTTGCATATAGTTCTTTAGAGTGGAGTTAGGTATCTTTTAAAGAAGAAGCAAAACATCTCCCCCAAACCACTCAAGGATTCATTCTGGCCATAAGCTGCTTGAGTGGCTTACGAATTTTGGAAGCTTTGTGAGATCAGAGATTTTTAAAGACACTGTGGAGCCTGCAAGAAAGCAATAATACCCTCCTGCCTGACTTGCGTTATGTCGCCCAGAAAATACTAGAAGCCTTAACCTGCCTCCCTCCCTCTCTAAAGATGTAGCTATGATGTAGGAAAGGAAAAATCAGCTAACAAAAGCTATATTTAAAACTTTTGCCTGATTAGAGAAAAATCTGTTCCCCAACTTTTTTATTGTGTAACTGCTCAATTTTAATTCCAAGCTTCATGTTTTGGGGATGTTTTTGGCTTATTTGTTTGCTGGGGCTTTTTTAGTTTTATAAAAAGGAAGTTATAGTTGTGCTTGGGCAAGTGGAGGTTGTAGCATATGTATAAAAGCTCTGCTAAAGCTGGTTAAAGCATGTGGGGGAAGATGTGAAAATTAATTTCCTAAACCCATGCTTTAATATAGAAAGAAAAAATCCATGTGAACCTTCTAGCTGAATGCTGCCACCGCAAAAGGTGAAAAGGCTCATGATCGATACTCTAAACTAGGTAAAATGGTTTTCTTCTATCTCAGGTAGGATGAAATGGTTGGATAGGCTGGTTAATCAGCTACCCAGAATATTATTTCACAACACTAATGCTAGCACAAGAACATTATTAACAGCACATTGGACATTCTTGGGTGAGTATGCTGGGGGGATGCTGCCACCTAATTATAACAATATGTGGAAGCTGGTATAAGACAAAGCACTACTCCTACATGGGCAATGTACTCCCTTTTTCATCAGTTCCCAACTCAGAGAGGCTACTTTTTCGTTAAAACAGTGTATCACGTGCTTGAATCATGATAAAATTAAGGAACTTAATGTCCTTTCTTGAACAGGAGCACCTTTATGTAGAATATTAGCATTTGTTGAAGAGTTGTTTCTCAAAATAAAATTCCCTTGTATGCATTTGTGACACTGAAGTATGAAACAGAATATCAGTTTCTCCTCCCACCCTCCAGGAAGTAAACATAAATTTAAAGATTGATAACTCCTAAATTTAGCTGCAGATTTTAACCGAGAATTCTTGCATTATGAGAGGAAGAACAGAAAGATTAACAGAAACAGCCTGATCAATCAGAAGCAAACCTAAGAGACAGTAGTTGGGGCTTCAGTGCATCCCTAGCTGTATGTAACACTGAAAACTTTAATGTCCGAATTTTTTGCAAGGACTTTATTGCCTCACCCGAACATACGGACATCTCTGCAGTTCCAACAGATAGTTACTGGCAGTGCCTCTGCATCAGCTACACATGTAGCATGCAATATCGTCCAGTGTAGTAAATCTAATGCTTTCATGAAAGGTTGCACTGAGCTGTGTTGTATTTGCACAGGAGATTTGACTTCCGTGGCTCAGCATTGTGAAATGCAGTTTGCAACCAGCTCCTGCCTTTACTACCACGAAGAACTTTATTGTGAGTAAAGTTTTCAACCTCTCCATTCACCACCCTGCCCAGTATCATTTATGAAATACTGAATGGCAAGATCCCTTGGCTGCAAAACAATCCTAATTGCTACACTTTGGTTTATCATTTTTAGCCACTGCCTTATCCTTCCTGGGACTTTGCCTTCTCATTACATAGCAGCTCAACTTCTTTAAGAGTTTCTGGTGATGAGTGCTTTTGAACACTCTCTTAAAATCCAGGCATGGTCAATTCAATATTTCCAAATAGAAACAGGATTATTCCACATGAACAGACTATACAAGTGATGAAAAGACAAAATGCTTAGAGAAGGGAAAGACTAATAAAATACTTTCTGTACAATGAAAGTCCAGCAAATCCAGTATAAAAGCAGGACAGACCTTCTTTACATATATACACACTCCATTAGCCTATAACGCTCCTGGAGTCCAGCAATTATCTCTCCTTGGAATTCTGCAAAGGAACTAATACAGTCTAGTGACTGTTGGATTTCTGCAGATTGTACAGATACAATCCACAGAGGTAAAGAGCAAATTAATCTGAGTGCATCCCACATACCTGTGGTCAAGGCAGGCAATCAGAATTGCCTCCAGAAGGCAATTCTGATTTTAGGTGTTTTAAACACCTTCTGGAGATTCTTAACCTTTCTATATTACCACAGAGCCTTAAATTATGTATGTTATCTTAGCCTGAGTCCAGTATTTACAACTGCCATACCTGTATGGCAGTATGGAAGCACCTTTATGAAAGTGTGCTTTTTTCAATCCTTTTTCACAGCGAGGTTTTTTATTTTTATGTTTATATTCAACAGATATGCAACAACCTAAAGTCACTTTCTCTCTAGCTTTCCAGTTTCCCCAGATGCAAAGGTAACACATGTTTTGCAGCGTATCAGACTCCCTTGGCAATTAAATAGCATTACTGGCTAGTATTCTTTTACATTAACTTTTTTCTTCAAAACTTCCAGAGATAAAAGATTATCACAAACTCTGGCAAGAAATCCTGCACTGATTAGCAGCTGGTAAATACAGCCAATTATAGTCCTCAGAGATAAATGCAAAATAAAATAAAATATATTTTCCAATAAAACCAATTTTTATGGACTCATAGTTTAGGAGAAGAAACATTTTAGCTTTCGCATACAACTGATAATTATCATAATTGCCTCAGCGATTCATAACCTGACTGCCCTCACTCAAGTCAGGACAGAATTCTCATCAGCCTTATGCTACCTGGCTGCCTCATCAGGTCTTCAGACTTTATGCCAAAGAACAGAACACTGACGTTTAACACTACAGCCCATCCCATAATCTACACATTGCAAATGGACCTTTCCTTAGCATCTTTACCTTGAGGGTGACAGCAATAAATGTGCCATATTACTTAAAAGATACCACAGAGTGCTCTCTGAGATGGTGACATAGAAGTGATTACAAGGACTAGGGCTGGAAGCCAATTTGAACCAAGTGATTCATTCTACGAGAAGTGAAAAAAAGTTTTCATAGATGACAACTATGAATGCATAACTTGGCACATTAAGGACTCCTGAGTGACAATTCAGCCTCTATTTACACATAAGCATAAACATACATACACATATGTGTGTATATATATATATATATATGTATACTCTTCTTGGTGCTCCTTATGTTCAACTTCTTTGAATAACTCCTTACATACAAGGAAACTATTTTTGATCAGCTGAATGCCAAAAATAATTACCTGGCTTTCTGCCCTTGTGCATTAAACGGACCTCTCACTCAAGGAAACTTATTTTAATATCTGACAATTTAGCTAAAATACTGTTCCACAAATGTAAAAAAAATTTAATATTAATCTTTCTTATTATTGCCAAATTACAGTAAAAAATATTTCACATAGTCACAAGGGTAAGACTGGTGCAGGGAGCTGAACAATTGCAAGAAGCTGCTCTGTGTATTTCTGTGGTTTGGAAATAGTGCCAAGTCGGAAGGAAAAGACATTCTCTGCATTTTCTAAAGCAAGATAAATACAGAAAAGAAATATAGATGAAAGATGGAACTGCTATCTATGGACTCTGCCAGATTCCTTGGCTTTTTGGCACACCTATTGAAGCTGGCAGACTTAGCCAGTAGCAATCTTTTCCATTAAAAGGAGCAGCATATATTTTGGTTTAACATACTTTGTTTGTGCATTTTTAAGCTTCAAAGATGTCTATTTAATTTTTTTTTTTTAACGATTCCTTCTGCACAGTTGGCTGCAATTGCACTTATTTGAAGCGGCTCATTTATCACTAAAAGAGCTGCAGGGCACAGCTACTGTTAAATAGTTCCAACAAACCTACAGCTTAGTGGGACAAGCTTCTTTTTGTAAGACTAAAAGATGTTTAAAATGTGCCAAGAGGAGCTTTATGCCAGCCTCTAGGTTTGTTATCCAAACGTTACTAAATTAGAGGTCTCCTGAAGCACAGAGTCTGGGCAAAGATAAGCTGATCTCCCTTAGGCTGTTGTTTTTTCCCATCCAGGATCAGCTAGATTTTATCAGAACACTTGCTGCACATCATAAGCTTTAGTAATGCAAAATTTTGAAAAATAAAGTCTGAGGCTTAATCTGCACTGAAGCTACCTTTGGCAATGGTGCAAAACCAAAACGTCTTACATGTTTGCACCCCTACTTTATGAATGGTAGAATTTTGCTTATGATGAAGGTAAAGGCTTACTGGTTAGCTAAGACAACAGAAATTGCAGTGGCATAACATTGTCCATTTTCATTAATCCTTCTGAAATAAAACAAAATATGGCAGTATTGGACTTATTTTACGGAACCTCTTTAGCTGAAATTTTGAAGTGTGATGTGATCAACGCATTTGTGTGTGAAGATACTGGGTATACTTTCTGTAGATAACACAGAGAAATTTTGCCATCTAGTGCCCTCTTTCTTGACGTCCAAGAACTGTAACATCTAATCTATAAAAAGTAATGGGCATCAGCTTGGAGTATGTGCCAAACACACTGTCTCTCCAGCCTGAACTGTGCAGCCTGAATAGAGCTCACCATGACAGTTCAAAAAATATAAATATGTCAATATGCAAATACATAGTATTACATCCCAATAATATTATTGCATAGATACTATACAAAATATTTTTCGTTGACTTTTAAAGATCTTAACTTAAACCTTGCCTAATAATGCTAAACTCTATATTCTATTCTATGTTCTCACCAAAAGTCCCTCACAAAAAAACAAGCAAAAAACAAACAAAAAACCAAGCAAAAACCAAGCCAAATCTTTCTAAGGAAGTAGGTGCCAGCGCTTTTGCATTTGATTTTCTGAACTTCATATATACACAGTTTGTGGCAAAAAGTTGTTTCTAGAACATTTTAAGTAGAAATTACTAGTGATTGTCTTCCACATTTTGCAATTCACATCTATTTCTTTCACAGAGGTGTTTTTATGAAAGTCTTTTCACATAGAATCATAGAATCATAAAGGTTGGAAAGGACCTTTAAGACCATCAAGTCCAACCTACAGCCCTACACACCCTAACACTAAACCTCCTGAAGTGCCACATCCAACCTTTTTTTAAAAACGTCCAGGGATGGTGACTCCACCACCTCTTTTGGCAACCCATTCCAGTGCTTTACCACCCTTTCGGTGAAAAAGCTTCTCCTAATATCCAGTCTAAACTTCCCCTGGCGCAACTTGAACCCGTTCCCGCTTGTCCTTTCGCTATTCACTAGGGAGAAGAGGCCAACACCCATCTCACTACAGCTGCCTTTCAGGGAGTTGTAGAGAGCAATAAGGTCTTCCCTCAGCCTCCTCTTCTCCAGGCTGAACAGTCCCAGCTCCCTAAGCCTCTCTTCATAAGACTTACCCTCTAGTCCCCTAACCATTCTGGTTGCCCTTCTCTGTACCTTCTCCAGCACCTCGATGTCCTTCCTGTACTGTGAAGCCCAGACCTGCACACAGCACTCGAGGTGGGGCCTCACCAGTGCTGAGTACAGGGGCACAATCACTTCCCTGCTCCTACTGGCCACACCATTCCTAATGCAGGCCAGAATGCCATCGGCCTTCTTGGCCACCTGGGCACACTGTTGGCTCATTTTCAGGTGGCTATCTATCAACACCCCCAGGTCCCTCTCTGCCTGGCAGCTCTCCAGCCACTCCTCCCCAAGCCTGCAGCGCTGCTGGGAGGTTGTTGTGGCCAAGGTGCAGGACCCGGCATTTGGCCTAATTGAGTTTCATGCAATTGGTCTTGACCCAGCGATCCAGCCTGTCCAGATCTCTCTCAAGAGCCTCTCCACCTTCCAGCAGATCCAACACTTCCCCCTAGTTTTGTGCTGTCTGCAAACTTACTAAGCGTGCACTCCATCCCCTCATCCAGGTCATTGATAAAGATGTTAAACAGGAGTGGTGCCAGCACTGAGCCCTGGGGGTCACCACTCATGACGAGCCACCAGCTGGATTTAGCTCCAGTAATCGCAACTCTTTGGACCCAGCCATCCAACCAGTTCCTAATCCAGGCAAGAATATGCCCATCCAGGCCATGGGCAGCCAGCTTTTCTAGGAGAATGCTGTGGGAAACATAAAATGGTACACAAAACTCCTTGTAGGGATTTAAGACTTCAGCAAACAATGACCAATATTCTGGAAGCTCTGGACTATAAAACACACAAAATGTATTTTTTAATACAGTCATTATAACAAAGAACAAAAGAACTCTCCAAATATTAAATCTACATTCCACAATAACTTTCATAAATAATGGTTAAAGCAACTGTTTTTATACCTTGGATTATTAGAAGGAAATGGAAGAGCCTATGTGTGATTAACCTTTCTATCATTAAGAACAGAACTCCAAAAGCACAAATACTTCTTAGGTATTAATTAATCACAGAATTCAGAAAATACACTATATACAGGAACAAATTTGATGCATTAATTAGAATATATACGTTCAAATGTATGAATATACAAATAAAAGTCTCTACTTTGCCTGCCTTATTGTACGAAGCATGTGAAATCAGGTTTTCAGCATCCCTGGTGAAGTTCCTGTAAGGTACCATAACTGATATTCTAGGAGGCATCTATTATTCTTTTGTAATATTAAGAAAATGGAGTACTTCCATGTTGTGCAAATAAATAATTCAATAAACCAGACCACAGAGTAAAGCTAAAGATCAGTTCTATGTACTGCTAAGTTCGATAGACACTTTCAGTATTAAAAAATGTCATAACATGAAGTCTCATCTTCTGCATTTCATATAGATACTGTCATTATTAGGGTAATGGGTCCTCTAGCCCCAAAATAATTAATTCTGTATCTACAATGGACTAAGAACAGGAGAAAATTGACTTGTTCATAGTGCAGCGCAGCAATACACTATCTTTAAATAAACTTGTTTGGATAATAAAAGCAGCTCAGAACAATGCAGAGCTCAACAGAAGTTCATTCATTCTAACTTCGAGTAGGCTTCAGCACAGACACACACATGCAAAAAACTGCCAACACCACCAGCTATGGCTCCCATATGGTGTAAGTGCCTTCAAGTCTGGGTGGCTGGCTGCTATCCAGTGGTCCTATTTCTCCAGTTTTCACAAAAAGCCTAAAGTCTGTATTTTGTATTTATTTTTTACTTATGATGATTCAGTTCAGCTATGAATTAGCAGTAATTGTATCTTGTTTTGCTTGAGCTATCAAATACAATCGATACAAATTTACTGTTTTTCTACCACTCCATTCCCATGTGTTCATCCACCTCCACCTTGTTGTGTGCTACATTTAAATTGTAAGTTTTCTGGGGTCTTCTTCTTACGTAGCTATACATCACTGCCTAGTAAAGTGAACTACTTATCTGGGATCAATGGCTTTAAGCATCATCACAGTACACAAAAATTAATAAATAGAAAGATTATTATCTTTACTATTTTTTAATTAGTTCAGAATTCAAGAATAAAAGTTAAGTCAAAACATCAAGAGACCCTCATATGAGATACTGGAAATTATTTCACTGGGAGGATTTTCCTAAATGTTTTAGAGTATTTATGTAACATCTGATCAGGTACTTGAAAATGCAGAATTTCACTGGCAAGCAGAACAGGCATTTTTTAGCTTTATACTTTACAAGTTAAGCCACTGGTGTTCTTTTCACAAACCTTAATCCACTTGTGTCTCCATAATTCAAAAGTATTTACCCCCTTCTCAGCCAGTGAAATCCTTCAGTCTTCTAATGAATCGTATCTCTGCCAAACCTGGAATCTTCCATTGTGGAAAGGCAATATTTTGTTTTAGAGGCATTACAAGAAGAGTCAGTGTGTTGATCTCTTAAAATTTTTCTCTCTAAAACAATAAAATGCTTGAATACATTTTGTGGCTTCTTTTAAATTGTGACAAAAATGAGAGCTAACTCATCTGATGTTTTGTAAGCGTAGCGATAACAATTCAAATCTGATTTAATCTCCTAGGGAAAAAAAATCAGATTATACCACAAGGTCTAAATTTACTAGTGATTTACATTAGTGATATTACCACATTTTTAGTCCTGTGCATGAAGGCAAACATTATAGCATGCAAAGGTCTAACCTGGGGAATGGTTTCCAAAAAGACATGGAAATCAAAGTAGAAAATTGGCGGAATATGAACTTTGAGGGCTATACTGTGGCCAAACGGAATAATGAAAATATCTGATGTTCAAACAGAGCTTACATAGAAACAGGGAAGTTATTTTACCTGGTTTAAGTACTCATACAGATATTACTGGAATATTGAATTCTGTTCTGAAGTATGTTGAAATTCAGTCCAAAAGAGAAGTTCAAAAATAAAAAATTCAGAACTGACACACAAATATAATTTAAGAATTAAAAAGACAGGAATTCCATCAGAGGTTACACTTGTTTAGCTAATTAAAAAGATGACAATGCGACAAGTAATTTGATCTTACTCAAAGAATGGATGTGAGAAGGGATCTTATGCAGGGCTTTTCAGTTTACCAAGCCACAGTATCATACATGCAATTGCATAAGATAAAGTTAGACAAACCTGAGGCTACAAATAAGGTGCAAATGTTTTTATGGGGAAGGTATTTAACTACTGGAACAAGTTATGATGGTTCTAGTGAATTTTCCATCGCTGGAATTTTTAAAGTAAAGAGTCAGTGTTTTTCTAAAAGATATACTATATTCCAAACAGAAATAAATTGAAGCAGTCTCTGGCTCGTCTATGAGCAAGGCTAGTCAGACCAGATAATTAAAACTATTGCTTCTACTATTATAATGTATGCACCTATGATAAGTTAAAATGAGAACAGTGTCCAGTTTACAGGACTATAATTTTATTTAGGCTTTTCAAACATTGGCACATTACCTTTCTTCCAGCCCTGCAACTTCCCCTTTACTGCAAGGCTTGTTGAAAATCAACATTCAGGAGGACATTAATTTAAATTCAGCTGTCTGAAAGCTAGCTGTTTAGTCTGAGCTAAAACCTAGGTCCTTTCTATACTCAGTGGAGAAAACTAGGCACTTCTCGTGAGTCTATTCCTTTCAGATATCTTGGGCATCTATTTTCACCTAGCACAGGCCTGCAGGTGCCTCTCTTGCTTTCCATTGACTACAGAAGGTGTCTTAGTTTAGACTACTTTAAACTCCATACCTAAAAGTGGCCAAAGTTAGATGAAAGGAATCCATCCCTAATACTCCAAATATCTCTCTCAAGAGTCCTGGATTCAAGTTAGTTAGATCCACTAATTTAAAACATCTGGCTTTTTTAGATCATGTTCAAAGTGTGGTTCAGTTACTGCTGGGCAGAGGGTATTTCATCACCGTTGTAGCATATAAATGCATCTCATCTGTATTTTTATATGAACAGAATAAATTAATTTTAATAGCTCTTTCTTATTGTACTATTATTCAGAATTCTGTCATTCCTACCTAATAACGCACTGGACTGTACAGTCATTTAAACAAGTTCTCCGCTGCCTTGGAATAAGATTCACTCCATTAGGTATCTAGAATGTAGATGTGCTTTAAACTTGTCCTCCCATTATAGCGCAAGGAGACCAGAAAATACCATCAGTAGAGACTGAGGTGCCTTACCTTTGCTTAAATGTCTAAATTAGGAGAGATGAAACACAATAATCTATTCCTCTTCCTTGACTATTGGGTGACTATTTCCCATGGGTGCGTCCACAGTGTAAACATTAAAATTACACTGATTAATGACTTTGCTGAATCTTGTTCCTCTGTGGCCTGATTTTGGGTGCTTATCTTTCTTTGTTCTTACTTTTAAAAATTACTTTAATCATCTTCTCAGAAGTCTCATTAGCTTCATCATAAAAAACTGACCTCAACTCTGTAGGTGATGAGGCAATTCAAACTTCCTAGGCCTTTTTTACATGAAAATAATAATGATATTCTACAAAACCAAATCCTTCATATCAAAGTCAGAAATTAACTTCCATAATAGCAGAAATTACCTTCTGCAACAGTTTACTTTTTATCTTTCTGCTTTTGCAAAATAAGAATGACCAGGAATATCAGTTACACATTTTTCACTTGTATATACTTTGAATCTTTCAAAATATCTGAATTCTTTCAGAAGGTATACTATGAGCAGTTTCACAAGTGCCTATACACATCACTATCCTCACTCACTTCAGAAGCATATCCCAATCTATAGCTTGCCAGCATAACCAAAAGAGTGTGACTGTAACACAGAGATAGCTTGATGTGGTGACAGGGTCTCTAGGACAATGATTTAAATACTCTTTCCTGCTCTTGAGATGATTTGAATTCTTCATTCAGAGCATGTTTAGACTCCTTTTCACTACTGAAGTAATTGCCTTTTCTCATCTGCCTATGCCTTGCAGAACAGTCTTTCTACAATTCACCTTAATAGAGTAGCCCTACAAAACCCCCTGTACTCTTTAGTGGACTGATGGAGATCTTTTCATGCTCAAGCTTGACTATGCTAAGGTTTCAGTAGCAGTCATCTCTAGGTAGGTATCTTTGCCACAGCTACATTTTAACAGAGATTTTTTGCTCTTTCCATGAAGAATGTGGTTATGGCTGGATGCTTCCAGTTTTATGTGACTTTTTTCTATTTCTCTTCCCTCTAACTGTGATAGAGTCCAAGTGTGAAGAGTGTTGCCTAATACTCCTGCTTATCTTGGCTATAAACTGCCAGTCCTCCACTGGATTTCTCTTCTCCCTTGGTTTGTGGATAGCTATGTTCAATTTTAAATTCAGGCTGATGCCTGTTCCTTAGTCCGATATCTAAAAATTTCTCCTGCTTTCTATAGTGTCTCACATGTCATCATTAGGTCTTTGAAAATTCAAATATCTTTTCCAGCACAGACATGATTTTTTATTTCTGAAAGAGGAAATATTTTGTGGTGTTTGTTAGAAAGAAAGCATTGATTCATCTGTCACAGGTCATAACCATTGTTCTATTCCCAGTCATAAGAATATTGAGTGTGGAACTGAACATAAACTGCCTTTCTAAACTTCCTCCAAAATCATCCTGCTGGTTTACTCAGAGTTTCATATGGCAACTGACATACACCAGTATTTCCCAACCTTTTTGTCACATAGACTTGCTTGAGAAAACAACATATTTGGGATGTTGTTACAAATAGGTGAAAGCTTGGAACACTGCTTTCCTCTCACAACTGTGTCCATATACGTGTTGTTTTGTGATTCGCAAATACTATATGCAGCAGTGGCAAAACGTGAAATACGAGAATCTGCCTGAAATTACTTTCCCTATATAATTTTATTCCTGGTTTCCTGGGCAGAAACATGTATATACATATTGTGTAGTGAATGGTCAGAAAGCCTGATGCTTTGAGAAAGTCTCTGACCAACTGTTCAAGCAGTCAGCAACCGTGTCATTCACGCAGAGTAAATGTTTCCCTGAAGCATCAGGCTTTCTGTGTCTGTGAACACAGCACATGAACACGTGCAGACGAACACCTGGGCTTATGCATGTACTGCAACCTAGTCACAACTACAGCAGCTGTGATATTAATCCAACTGGGCATGATTACCAAATCACCAGATATCTCCTAAAGGAATGAAAAACTATCAAAGGAACTCAGACAAAATTTCTAGGTCCAAAAACATAATTGGTGCTGTAAAAATCTGTATATAACAAACTCTACATAAATACAAAGTATGATTTCAGTCAGCTATTCACTGGAGGGGCAATTTTGTCATGAGCAGCATTGTGCCCAACAGCACAGACACAGCCCTGTAACTACTGCCTCACCTGCGCCAGGCAGACCAACTGAACAGACCAGGCAAGATTCAGCACTGTACTGACTCTCACATTTGACCAACTAAATCTCTTCCACCCACTCTCCTTGCCATTTGGGAACGCCTCTTCAGCCTTTCTTAAACTCCAGTTATTAACTCTTGATGGCAATTACAACTACAGCATAGAAGTCAAGCTCATAAGTGCTGGTGGATTGGGCAGCTGTGCCCTGAGCTGTCATGGTGCATGTGTTGATTTGCTTCATGATCTGCTCTGCTCTGCTCCTGCAACATGGAACAAAAGCACTTGGACTAGCACATCTGGAGGAACTATTACAGGTCCAACAGAGAGTATTTTCTCTGACTGCCTACGATGCTTCACTTGTTATATGGACATCGTCACTGGATAGGAACCACCAAGTCTCACTGGTCTGACATATCCTCCAAAAAGGCCTATTTGTTGTTTCACTTTGCCATTCTATGTATAACACAACACAGAGGCTTTAGGAAGTGGTAAGAGACATCACAGAGGGATAATTGCTAACTAAACCAGGCTTTATTTAGGGTTAGAAACTAGACGACCATATGTACTGTCCTCTTGGGAGAACTCCATTCCTTGAAAGATTGGGACAAAACCAAACAACACACTTTTTAAAAAAGGGTTGAGCCTGTACTGCGGCCATAGTACTAGAATAAGGCAAATCATCTGTCACTGAGCTCTTCGCTATCTAGACAGGTAAGAAGACTAAAGATAGCTCAAGAAAGCTAGCTCAAATGACCTCTCACTGCACTTTTGTCACTTTATGGCCTAGGAGAACAGGTTTTTCATAGGTTATTAACATGGATCTCCAAGCTATGATAACTTCAACACATATGATGATATTGGATTCTCTCTGACTATATTCCATTTGAAAGGCAAATGCATTTTTCAACATGCCCCACAGTCCTCATGTCCAATTGTTCATCAATATGTTTCTAGTTCTGCACTTGTTGGTGTAGGGGAGTGGTTTGTTTGGTTGGGGTTTTGTTTATGCAGACCAAAATGTATGCACCCAGGTTTAGTCCTAAGCTGCAATCAGTATGTGGCCAGGCTATGCACTTGGACATAAGAGATGAGAACTGCTCTAGGGTCAGAATTGACTTTATACAGTACCACTTATGACTTAAAACTTCCATAATAAAATGAATGAAAACAACAGAAGACAGGAGGGCAGAAAATGGTTTGTGGCATTTGAATGGAAAGATAAGCAACACTAAAAAGCCATCAGACATGAGTTTCAAGTTGAGCTGCAGTACTGTCTATATTCCCCTTTGCTGTGTACCCAGAATAATGCAGCTGTGGTGGGAAGATGTTACTTACCATCACTGAAAGGGCATCTTAGATCTGACTTAGTTCAAGTATTGGCACTTAAACTGAGTCTTTCAGCATTTTTGACCAGTAGGTCAAGTAAAGACATAGCCAACTACAGATATATGTATGATATTACAGGACCATTAGACTGTGCCAGAATTGAAACTGCTTGCAATAAAGAGCACAATCATTACTGCAGACAGAAATTCAACATTAATAGTAACATTACATCATACATCATACATCAGCTCTTACTTGCAATACATCTACCTGAACATGAAGTAAAATGAAAAATCTGCAAACAGTAAATCTTTCAGGAAATATATGAAAAATGAGAGCTCCTACAATCTCCATCTCTAAGGCCATAATCCTTATCTCTCCTATGACAGGAATAACTCTATAGGCTTCAACTAGTGAGTTATAACTTTCCTACAAAAATCTTCTTGACAAAAAAATTCTTTCTAAAGTAAGGTCTTTGCTGAATGTGCTCATACTTAACTCCTAAAATAAGATTTTTTGTAAGTAAATGCATAATTCACTCAAACAACTCCAGGTAAACTAAGCCTTTGTATTATCCCACTTTAATTTGTCCCCAGATCCAGTTATACTCAGTTCCTAGGCAACCTTCTGCCATACTAGGCAACTACCAATTAAGATAACCCGTCTTTCGCAGATGTCAATTGAGAATGACAAAATGCTGCTGTGATGTCACTACCAGTCTAGGTCAATCAAGTCAAGTACCCTAGAGGTGAATGTCCACATCATATTTCCATTCCTAACAACCACCTACCTGTAATAGCTTTAGCACTGAAATTCATTACCTAACCAAACATTTTTAGGATAAAGTTCAGAAAATCTGACGTACGTAGCAGTATTCAAGAACTATTTCAAATGAGAGATCTATTCTTTTGACTATGCCAAACACATTCAATAATCTGAACTTCCATCTCACCTTCATCACTCCATTATCATACATGGTGATACAGTTGTTGGGATCCTCTGAAAGTTGATATAAAGCCTGCGCTGTAGCTCTGTGAACTAATGGATCACTTGACTTCAAGTAACGTACTAAAGGAGCTACAGCCTCGGTGTCTCCAAAGGTAACTCTGTTGTTCTCCCACATGCAACAGCGTGAAATGGCCTCTGCTAAGTGAAATCTTAGCTTGTCATTGTTCTGAAGAAGGCAGAAAAATCACAAATTAAAGACAACACAATACAACAAAAATTTCATAGGAAAGTAGAACCATATTTTCAAACATCTTTAAGGCATCCCAATTTAACTGCAGTACAATTAAAAACTGGAGAGAACTATAAGACATGGAGCTAGTAGTCCCTTACCATTCTCTTTGTAGGGAGTGCTGTGCACTTTTACATTATACCAAAGATGCTTTCAGACTGACTGGAAGTTAGATAAAATTAGCATTAAAATATAACATATAGCCCCATCATTGATATGCTCTGCATGGTTCAGACTTACTGCTCTCTCAATCTTTTGTGCTTTTTTCATATGACAGATGCATCTCTCAAAAGCAATATTCAGCAAGTGACTAATAAAATGAAGCTCATCTTCCAAAGCAATTTTAGTACCAGTCACAAAGTGTTTTCATGTCAAATATACAACCCAGAGAGGAAGGATTCTACAGTTCTTCCTTGTAGCTGCCTCAAAATCTACTGCTCTTGTCATAACCTTTTAGTCGGGTATAATGCAGTCTGACATAAGGAATTCAGACACTTAGAATAGCATTTTAGATGTTACTTACCGTGTTTACTAGCTTGGACAACCGAGGGACGACTCCAAGTTCTGTTATAATACCTAAATTTACTTCATCTTTAGCTATAATTGTAATGGCTGCACATACACTTGCTAAAACTTCTTCATTGTTTGACTTTAGCAAATTGAGTATCAGGTACAAGCTACCATCCAAGGATCGAACCATTTCTCCAGCATCCTGAATGAGAATCAAAAGAAACCTTTTTTTAATAGTCAATCTGTATGTACATGCAAATGTTTAAAAGAATACATTGGCATGACATAATTATTCAAAACTGCAGCTATTGCTGTGTTGTCTTCACCAAGAAATATGGCTAATTTGGAACTCTGAGCTCTCTTGATTGACATACGAGTGAGAATGTATAACATACCCCCACCTAGGCAGAAATTCAATGCTTAAATAATGGTATCTAGTGTCATTTTAGATACCACAGGGTACTCTTTATGGCCTCAAGCTGTCACTCCAAAGAGCGCAAGTCTCCTTTATCTGCTGTATCATATTTGCCAGGTGGGTGCTCATTTACCTTGGGGCATCTAAAACAGCAACAGACACCCCTGCTCAGACTCTCAGAGTGCCTTCTACTTCCTACATTAAGTCTGACAGCTAAGACAAAAGAGTGATATTACTATTTTCTTGTATCAATGCAAATGAAATTCAGGAATATGTAAGAGGGGAGGTTACATAAGTCATGATGGCAACTATGGGACAAGCATGGTACACCTCAGAGTATGAACAACCAAAATATGACTAAAGCATCCAAACACGTCTCTGGAAAAATGTCTTAACTGTGCTCTTAGAAAAGAAACAGAAAACTAAACCAGTGTGCCGTGATCTTGAATACCGATTTGGTCCAACTTGAAAAACTATAGCAAAATCAGAAAGATGACAAGAATAATCAAAGGTAGGGAACTGCTCTTTAGAAGAAATGAATAACCAACCATGAAATTCAAAGCTATAAAAGACAAAAATGAGAAACGGTATGATAGAGATGCATAGAATCTTGAGTAAAATGGAAAGGGCACACAGGGACCTCTCTTCTAGGAAGAGACCTGGGAGCATCAGATGGAAACTAGCAGGTGACATGTTCAGAATATAGTTTTTTTTCAAAGTATAGATAAAAAGGTTGAAGTCCTTGAAGTAGAATTGTATTGGATGTTAGAAGCTGAAATTAACTAGACAAATTCACAGAAAATCCTCTGATTTAGAAAATTCATGAGCCACATATTTCTTGAAGGTGGAAGAGCATTTTGAGGAGAGAACCATAGCTACAAGTTTGCCCTGTTTTTCTACCTTTCCTTAGGCAACCCTTGTGGACTAGTATGAGAAATAGAATCTTGTGTTAGTGAACCTTTGGTCTGACATATCTCACAGTTTTATGCTTATTAGTGAACTCAAATTATCAACATATGTTAACCATGAGACTGAACTAATGGTTATAGAATTTATTTGCCTCAAGCAAGGAGGAACTGACAGTATCTGATAAAGTGACATGCTGTACACAGTACTTCGTGTACTCTTAAAAACACACTGGGTATATATCTAAGTTTTGTTTAAGCACAAATGCTTAACTGATTAAGTTATAGTCACCAACCAATGCTGTACGCCGTAAGTCATTGCACTATGTTAAAATGAGATGCTTGAAAAGAAACATATCTCTTTCTCTGGTAAGATGTTCCAACACGTAAGTTCACGTCATTTTAAACAATGTCTATTCAGTTTCCTCATGGACAGAAAGAATGTCAGAACAGAAAAACTCTACGTTTTTGAAATTTTTTTTTTATATCTTCATTCAATTTCTGGGTAGCTCTAAGCAACATTTTGCCAATGAGCATCTTAGAAGAGGTTCTCAGGATGCCTAGTTATGCAGCGCCTGAAACACAACACAGCAGGGTTTTCAGAAACTTCACTGCAAGCATTATTAAGAAAGGCGTATGGAACTTCAAGCATCTAACCTGAGGATAGCAGGTATTGCAATGTAATCTGGAGAAATCACCATTTCTACTAGAATTGGTTCATCAGTTACTTTAGTTGAACAGATCTCTATGCTAGGCGTAGATAGTGATGTTTTATCAGGATGTCTTTATACAGTCTATAATCCAGCCCAATGAAATTCTTATTAGATTTTTAACGTTTCAGATGTGGATCCGGACAGATGACCAGTTCTCTTAAAGTTCTTTGTCCATTGAATATTGAAAGCAGTGAATGAATTAATTATGGCTAACTCTGGGATTTCTGTAGAAATTAAGACTTAAACACACATAAACTATAGGTGAGAAACCACTGTGGGCAAAAACTTCAGGTATTATTGACAGTCATCTAATTTTTATGAAACTGTTTAATAAAATTACGTCAATAGTGCCCAAATAGTACCCTTCACAAAGGTTACTGAAAATAGGAACTGAATATAGGTCGGAGCTGATTCTTTGTGACATCATGGCGGCACATTTGCAGACTGGTATTACACTGGAAAAAGAGTAAAAGTGAGTAGCCAAATGGTTAGCAGAAACTTTGGAGAAGAAATTTTGGCTGGTGCACCACAGTGATGGTAAACATTCAGAGATGGCAAAAAAAGTCTGAAAGTGGAATTACTTTCATTTGCTTCCTTCAACAGGTCAACAGGAGAATTTTGAACAAAAACTACCTAAAGACCTAAAGACCCTTTTGGACTGAAAGGTCTTAGGACTTCATGAAAGTGTAAACATGGATAGTAAGAACTTTCTGAGATCTAGGGAGTGACCCTGAGACCAAGAATGATTTTGATTGTTTCTTCTATTTCTTTCGGGGGGCTGATTCATGAACAGCGTAGGGTCTGATTGTTTTGTATTTGCTTTGCTGAGCAAATTCATCAAATTGCTCATGGACCTGGCATCCAGAAGATGTTGCAGCTCATCTTTTTTTAGTCCTTGGTCTAAATGCCAAACAGAACTCTTAGCTGTGATGCTTCCTTTTCACAAAAAGTAAAAGCCGTGGTTAGGCCCACCAGGAACAAAACGTTTTCCACCATGGGTAGTGCAGTTCGTGAGACTGGAAGAGAGAGGTCAAATCCAGGAGCCACAGCATGCAGAAAACAGGTAGTATCTCAGAGCAATCTTTGTGCTTGGAATTTTCTGGTTCATATTGTGCTGCACGTAAATAGAAGTGGGCTTATGGCCTGTTTGCCATGGGGCCGCTAGCATAAACGCTTCTCTGTCATTATCAGTGTATTCCTACCACAATGTGAATGTATCTACAGACAAACACCTGAATAAAAATAATATTTCTCAACATTGTTTTTCATGTCTCTCTTGAAATTTCAAAATTTGCGCAAAGGCAGTAGACAATGGGTTACAGAGAAAGACTTCCACACATAAATTTCTTATTTATATGTATTAGAGGGCTAGACAGCTAAATAACCTAACACAGGACAAGCATAGAAAATAAGGTATTTTACACTTACATAAATTCCTTGAAAATTATTACAGCAGTGTGCATCAGCTTGTGTCTAAACATCAGGCCAACAAATGAGAAAGGCTTCTGTTCAACAGGTAAACTCTATGGCAAAGTGCCTAAGATTTGAAAGGGGTTCTGCTTTTCTGCATGGTGTCTAATACACAGGTATCTGTGTATTAGTATTCATGCTCTTGAAAGATGTTTAATGAAGAGATAAGATAATCCGTATCCCTTAATAATGAACTAATGAACAAATACATTTTATATTTTGCCCCCTGCATATATTTTAATTCCAGGTGATTATAATCCTACTTGCTAAATTTCTCTTTTGACAATTTTTTCCTCATTTCGTAAAGGAGTAGATCCAATTAAACTGATGGAATAATATATAAACAATCCCACAGTAAGTAAAAGAAAAGAGTTTCAATAATCTTCTGTGAAATCAGCTAAACATAAGGACAGAATCTTCTACCAGTGATGAAAAGCAGAGGGAAACTGCAGAAACCACATGTCAGGAGAGTTTCCCAAATGTGATTGTGGGTGTAGTCTGGTGCTCTGTGCAAGACAAAGAGAAATGCAAAGAAGCAAGAAATATGAAGAACAATGAGCAGAAAGAAAGACTGAAATGAGAGCTTCAAAATCCATTATGTTACACATAAGATCTTTTTTTTCCCCAAAAATCTGTAAACAACAAATGCAATTTATTTGGTATCATTTAGCAAAACTACATATTTGCTTTGTACAGTAAATTCTACTTTATTTTTTTTTACTGAAAGTTATGTATTTATTATATACAATTGACATACTTCAAAGATATTTAAAGAAGAAATTACATGAAGTTGTGCCTGTGATTGCAAAGGTCTGGATTCAATTATTTTGAATCTATGTTCTTTCAGTATACTTGTATTAATGATCAGATAGCTATTTGTAAAGACTAACATAATTTGTGTGATTTTAGTTTCCAAATACTCTCAGGCATTTTCACCTATACTTATTTTGTAACTTAAGAGCAGAAAAATCATATGTAACGTGGTTTTGGAAACATTTTTTTACTTTTTGTTTCATGTTGAAAAAATGTAATCTTAAATTCCACCTTCTAAATTGACACACAATATTTCTGTGTATCTTAACCCAAAGGGTTTGTCATTCCCAGCTATTAGCGTGTGTTAAGCTCTCATATTTATCTAAAGACCTTAAACCTCACTGCAGATATGTAAATGGAATTATTTTAAAGCCTGAGTAGTTTGCTACTGGGTAATGACATGATTTTGATATTGAACTTTAAGTGGAAAATGTTCCATTTCAAGCCCAAGACTAGATCTATACTTTAGCATTTTCATACTCAAGTTCTAATCTATTAATACAACCATTAAACTACATTTACCTTCATGTTACATATGAAGTTATTCAAGAAACTTTAAGTATTTTGAAAAGCTCAGAGAACATAGAATACAGCTACACAAAAACCAGCTTGAAAGAACAGAAAAATGCATTTAAGTAAATTTAGGTAATTTGCTCCTCCTCTTTTCATTGTGACAACACCTTACTTCTCAGTTATCCTAACAAGGCTACTCAGGTCGAGTCAGGCAGCAGAAAAAAATTGTATCATAAGAATAAAGCCTAAGAAACAGCCTTTATAGATAAAGTTATTGATAAAATCCCTGATATGAATAAAATAGAAAATGCTAGAGTATACGTCTGAGGGTAGCTAACGATAGGTCAAATGCAAAGACATTTAAAGAAGCAATAAAAACGTTTAAAAAAATGAGGGGGAGAGGAGCAAGGATATTTTACTGTACTAACAGGAAATATCTTCATTTTCAATCTCCATCATTATAACTTTTAATGTAATATTTAATCTAAGGTGATAGATATGAAAAAAACGGATTGTTAAACTGCATGTTAAGAAGTTGGGAAGATATATCAGAATATATCTGAATTCTTCATGACTTCACTTGATCACATCTTTGAACAAACAGGCTGAAAAGTTTTTACCTCCAGAAGTACAATAAATACTGTTCAAAAATTGGATTCAAAGAGGGGAGTTCGCGATTTCAAGCAGTGAAAAAAAACCTATCTGGCATAGACGCCGAGGCCAGCAAAGTTACCTGCTGTGCTAATAAAAACCTCATCTTGTTACTCCTTGAACACATATTCTCATAATGTTGAACTGCATAACTATTAAAAAAATTTAGTTAACTATCCTTTTCACTTTTTTCTACACTGGCCTCTGCCAAGAGCAGAAACATTCTGGTATAGACTAGCTTTACACATTTTTTCTAATTAGGAGCAGAAAGCATTACAATACTTGCAGAAACACAGATTTGGAAAAATCACTTGATCTTTGAACTATTTATACAAGGAGAACATTTGGGATTTTTGAGTTCTCTTGTTATCGTATTACATGGGTTTTTTGTGGTTATTTTCATTAAGTAAATAAAGTTCATCAGCCTTAAGTTGAGACATACAGTTCTTGTACCAGAACTACCGAATACTTTTCTAACTGAATTTTTTTCTTATTTCTTCCCAAGTGAATACCGGTTTGTTTATTTGAAAAACTTAAAGTTAAACACCACATTACAAAAACACATTGTGTTTGTCTTTAAAAATACTCCACTCGAAAGATAAAAGTTACTCCACTAAAAACAAGAAGCATTTCACTCTTAGAACATCTTAAAAACCTTAAGGTGTCAAAGCTAATTTGTCAGACTGAATTTCTTTTGCCCAAAAAACTGATGGTAAGGCTGTGCAAATAAGCTTTAGTATCAAGAGACATCTTTAAACTACCTTTTCTCTAATGAAAGAAGCTGTCCATTTCCATCCCCTATTGAATAACTTATCCTAAACGCACAACTCAATTTAAAATTCAAAATAAAGAAATGCAACAACTAAATTTCTGTATTATAGCTGTTCAATGAAAAAGGGAAACAGATAATTTATATACCGAAATTTCTATTAATTTTTCTTATTAAGCAACTCAATGGTAGTATTTATCAAATTATATTTAAAGGCACAGCTGTGGAGGCTTCCACTGTAGCAGAAAACATTAAGACACATCTTGTAAGATGAGACTACTTCACTACATCTCACAACTACATTTCTGTGTGGAGAAAATTCAGTGTGTTGGGAAAACAAGAACAGACAATCAAAATGGATTTTCCTCTCCTCTTCGCCTCAGTAAAGCAGCTAAAGCCAGAGCAGCAATACAGAGTAGCTTTAACATGGCTCCAATGCTACTCTCTAGCCTGGAAGAGCAGCTCTTCAGGAATTTAACCATTGCAGTTAAATACTTTTCAAGTATATTGCTATTGATAGTTTCAAGAAACAAAAGCAAAGTCTATTAGCTAAGTGTACAGCCCAAAAAAGCATACAATGCATGATCTCTAAAGATGGTGGAGGGAAAATAAAAGTCTGCATAGTCACCCATGCAACTCCTAGTAGTCCTTCTGTTTAACATTTTCCTTACTTTTGAGTCTGGCGGACTACACCTACTTTTCCTCCCCTTTGTCACAATTCTCACTGAAGTTTGGTCCTGGGTAAATGCAAAATGCCCAGGTTTTTTTCACAAAAGCAGTGATACTACTAATATTAAAGTCCTTTGAGGCTACAGTAGAGAAAACATCATTATTTTCTTTATATTATTTTGAAAAGTATTTTAATAATGTAAGTATGACAAACAGATAACATCAAATAATTGGAAAAACTACATATTGTTTCCATTGGGTTTGTACTGATCTGAATCCAAATTAGTGTCTTAGCAAACTTCTTACAATTATTAATATGAGACAGTCATCACTAACATGTAGTTTAATATTGTAGAGATGCAAGACAGCAATACCGGAATTTTCTGAGGGCAGTCTAGGTAAACAATCAATGCAGTGACAATAGAAACTAATAAATTGTTATAACAATTGTTGGTTGTGTCTTTGCAACTCTGGCATGGTTCCATAAATTAGAGTGGTATATGAGAAGGCAATCATATCATATTGCACCACTTACCGTTACAGACCACTGAAAATCTGAACAACAACCACGAAGTATAAATATGTTACAGTTCAATCAAAAGCTTCTGTGGTAGATAAAATGATTGCTTGAAATTTTCTGGTTTATATTATGCAGCAAATAAGACACAATGATCTCCGTGCTCTTCCCTTAAAATCAAGGGAAGTGCCATGTGGCAAGTCAGAGGGTAAATAAAAAAAAAGTGAGATGGACAAGAAGGAAAAACAAAGAAGAAATGAAAATAAAAAATGTGAGGAGGATGGGGTTTAAACTTTTTACAGATTTTTAAAATCCAATTAGCAAGTCTAATCTAAAAGTACAGAAGCTACATGACAAGCTGTTGACTAGCCTGTGTAGCTATTATAAACTAAGTTACAAGGAAAGCTGGTCAAATATTTTCCAGTGGAACAGTATTCCATCAGAAAATGCTAATGGAATGGAACCAAAACCTTCCCTAAGAACACAACGACTTCTTGAAAAGTTTTGACAGAAACCAGGCAGAAAGGCAGGCCAAATTACCAACGTGCCTCTTCATTTTTTCTCTTGTCAGCCAGATGGCTGGTGCGTAGCCTGCCAGGCTGTTTGGCTTCTGGTTTTCACAGAAACCCTGACTTCTTGCCTGATGGGCTGCCAAACAGCTGGGAAGCCAGGTCTCCAGGAGCTCCTGAGCTTTTTGGCTTCTTACAATCTCCACGCTTTCAGGCAGCTGCTTTGCGTGGACTTAGGACCTGAGGCTCCTCAATAAGGGAGATATGGATTACACTTAGTTTCCCTTTGCTTCCCAGCTTTTGGGTTATGTGTTTTACAGGAACTGAACTCTTGTATTTGTAGACATTAAGGACATCAGGGCAATTTACATCAGTCCCTTCAGGATCTTCAGGGTAACACGTCTATAGGAGGCCCAAACAATTTCTGATAGTTGGTTCACTAAACTTCTAGGCAGTCTGTGTCAAGAATCACTGAACAGGCTCGTTCCACATGTACTCTGGCAAACATGGCAGCCAGCTATTCTTGCATCAAGCCAGGTCTGGCTTCCTAAATCTCCAGGGTCCATGGAGGGGCAAGCAAATAATTCTGTCTGTCTCTTACAGTATTCCTGACGTTCAGTTCATAATGAATGCTTAAAAATTTGGAAGGTCTACATCCAGGTATCAGGGATTAAAAACTGCATAAAAATGAGATCAAATATAGAGAGGTAGGTATGATTTGAGACCCCACCTGGAGTATTGTGCCCAGCTCTGGAGTCCTATGAAGAAAGGCTCTTCAGCCTGGAGACAAGAAGGCTCCAGGGAGACCTTATTGCAGCCTTTCAATACCTAAAGGGAGCCTGTAAGATAGATGGCGACTGACTTTTTAAATGAGGGTGGTGAAACACTGGAACAGGTTGCCCAGAGAAGTGGTAGAATCCCCATCCCTGGAAACATTCAAGGTCAAATTGGATGAGGCTCTGAGCAACATCTAAAGATGTCCCTGCTCACTGCAGGCATTTGGACTGGATGACCTTTCAAGGTCCTTTCCATCCCAAAACATTCTGTGACTCTATGATTGATGTTAAAACTATAATGTCCACAGAAAACAAATAGGAAAATGGAAAGAGAGCAGTGAGAGCACTAAGTTTAAACTGCCAAGGTTTCTGTATAGAATTGCAAGAAGCATAGCAAGGAAAACAAAGAAACTGGAAAATACTGTACATACTCAAGTAAGGAATTTCAACATTACAGGCTTAACCAAAGAATGGTACTAAACAAAAATATATTGGTACTACTTAAGTAAAGTTTTTAAAACTTAAAACTAATGAACACGCATAATGGGGCATGACTGATCTTTATAAACTACCATTTTACATTAGCAAAATGTAAACAAAACAACTCATTCAAAACAGCAAATAATTTTACTATTTGTTAAATATCAGAAGAATTTCCAATTTCATCTACATTTCTTTTTTACTTTTAGTAAAGAAATGTTCTCTGTGGTTTTATACATATGGTTACGTTAAAATTTCTGTAACAAACAAAATCAGTGTAAGAATCCTAAATAGTATAGGTCATAAGCAGCATATTTTCCACCCACAGCTTAACTCCTGACTGCTGGCTGCAGTAGAAGTCAGTTCCTCAGAATATAATACTTTTGCAAGCGTGAAGGCTACCTGACCTTCACACATTCCCATTCCATGACCTTTTCCTCTTAAACCTGGTTTAGTTTTGATTTGGGGTTTGAGGCTTTTTGTTGGTTGGTTGGGGTTTTTTTGGTGTGTGCGTCAGCATGGACATTCTCTTGGACATCCTCTTTCCCCATATGCCAGAAATACACAGACAACTTTAGATGGCTGCTCATACTTTATCACACCCATGAAATTCCACTGCAGAGCTGAAAGGATGGGGAGGGGGACACACAACTCACCACACTTTAGCAGAAAAGTGTGAGATGTCCTTTTAAAAGTGCATTTTAAGAAATAGATTAACTTTTTCTCCCTCTTCTCTCAAATCTCCAGTCTCAGACTGTTTACTTCTATTATTTTGAGAGATTTTATACGTAGCTGGCTTCCTGAAGTTCTTTAAGACAGCCTTTACCATTGTAGCTATAAACAACGGCTGAAAACTTTGAAAAAACTTTTGAGGCTGGAAGGTGATACACAAGCACAGGCAAAGGACAGAGAAAAGTATGATGCCTGACATTACCATTCCTATTCTAATCTTTGCACTCAAAAATCTACTAAATATGAAGACGGAAAATAACATCTACAACTTTTTATTTTTTAAAAAATTATTTAAAGATATTCTATTTAAGGGTTACTCTGTGAGGAAATAAGTATTTTCATACAAACTCAAGCTGGCAGTGTTCCTCTTACTGGCACAATGCTGTTGGATGAATTTTATAATAGCCCAAATAACATCTTTGCAGAGTTTCTCTAAATTTTTCTGCTTGGACTTATGTAGGTTGGGAGAACATTATAAATACTGCTTTTCAAAGCAGCATCATAATCAAATATTGCCATTCCAACATCAACAGAGTAGAGTAGAGTTTTTTACCCATTTTTCATAATCATTTGTGTTTCTTGGACAGCATACTTACACTTTGTCATTACCAATGTGCCTGTAGTAATAATTTTTCCTTTCGGAAGAAAGGAACTAATTAATAAGAATCTGCTTCTACTAAGATAATTCCTTCGAATAAATCTATTTTAAAGATATGTATGACCTAATTTATCCAAAATCATGAGGTATTTGTCCAAGACTCACAAGTAGCACTCACAGTTGCTGTGCAAAGTTTCTCAGCAGAGTTCTACCACCCAAATAATATCACTGCCAGCCTACCTGTAACATCTTCACTCTACAAGAAATTCTTAAAGCTAAAAAATTTTAGAACTAATGCTGGCATACAGCAGTGATGACTGATATCAAACTAATACTATGGCTGTCAGAGCTGTAGTATGTTATGTACTACAGTGTGCAACTTGTATTCTTTTGTTAAAAAATGTTGTATCTCTCATGGACCAAATATCACTGACCTCTATCACGTGCTGTAACAAGCACTATCATTCAGCTTTATCATACTGGTACAACTCTGTTCCCTGGGAAGTACTCTGAACTAGCTACGATAATGTAACCGTCAACATATATAATCCAGGGTTACAGGAACTTGGAATCTGCTCCCTTTGCAATTAACTTCCTGTCTAGGAGGAGGCAAACTAGTTAGACCCAAAAGCTCAAAACTGGCTAGCACCTAAACATCATAAGAATTCAAGGTGTGGCTTTTTGTGACTCTTATCTTCCTAATGGTAAAACAGACTTCCCAATCTTAAAAAGATTGTGGTGAGAGTAAGTGCATGAGAGACAATCATGTACTCACATACTACGACAATAACAGCCCTACCAGTATGGTAGAATAGCTTCTAAGACTTTATAAATATCACAGAAAATAACCTTTAAGTTGGATATATAGAAAACGTGCAGAAAAGTGGATGCTGTACTGCATTGTTATAAAAATCTGGTTTTGATATCAGTTACAAGTTCTTTTTCATTTATGAACCTCCACACTAAGAAGAGAACCACTACAGCTTCTACAAAAGAGTACAGAAAGAAAACAAATTCAGATTCCAAGCTCACAGCTATTTGACACATGTTTTGCAGTTCCAAGTACAGGCTTAGAAATGCCAGAATGTACATAATCCTTTTAAAGTCATATATTTACTATTGCTTTTGAATAAAGCACTGCATAAACCAAACCGTGCTTCTTGGAAGATCAAGTAAATTGTTGAATATTATGAACTTTGAACAAAAAAATCAAAATTTTGTTTAGATAGAAATAGTTCCTGCATGTCCACAGCATTGCTGTAATCACTGCTTTATACATATTTCTACCCATTCAGTGTCAGAGGAAAGAGTATTATTGGTAGGTTTGTTTCGGTGTGCCACTCTGCCTCAGTCTCACACAAAGAACTCTTTGTGGGGTCACAGATTAGCATTTGGGCAGGCAGCCAAGAGAGATGAAAGGAGGATAGCTACACTAAGGATGTACATAGCTTACAGTCATCAAACACCACAGGGAAAAAGAAAGAAGAAAATCCGTATAGTCTATAATTTCAGTAGCTGCCCTCTATTCCCTTAGTTTCTGAAAAAGTGCTTTTAGTGGAATCTCAAAAAATGTGCAGTTCTACTCTGGCACTACAGGTTGCAGAATCTTATACATAATAAGTATTACTTCAGTCCTGACATAAAGTACTATTTTAACATTCAGTTATTGCAATTTTGTTCAAGAGAGAGGCAGGTACAGTCATATCTTGACAGAGGAGACATGTATACACCTCAGCATTAGGTAACAAAAAACCTTGTTACACTAGAGTGTATGTTTAAAAAAAAAAGGTGGAAAGATAATTCGGAATAATCAGCATGTCTGGAAAATGGGAAGCAAGCTGCCATTGTAGAAATCATTGTAAAGAAATAGAATATACTTCTTTATAAAAATCACGAGCAAATGTTCTAATAATACTTTCATTCATGTGTCTATACTTCCATCCATCTATACAAATTAATAGCAACCATACAGCGCTCAGTTGTGAACAGGAAACACCGCCTGCAAAGGATGCTAAAGATATCCAGTACTTTGAAGGAATTTGCATTCTTTATGTAGTCAGGGTCTCCAATGATATGTAGTAGGATATATATTTGTGGTAGAGAAAGGATGCAAAAGTTGCATTAATTATGAAGGTTAATTAGAAACTAAAGATATTACTGTACAAGGATTAAGGATAAAAGCCTACTTAGTATTCCAGGAAACTTCTAATGGGAAACAAACCCTTCCCCATTCATTTTACCACAGGTCAGTGGTAAGAATTCACTGAACATGACTTACAGCTCATACTCACTATTTTATCTCTATTTGGAAACCGACATGAAATAAATGAATAGCTCAGTCTTCTGTGCACAACTGACCTGCACAACAACCGCTATTCACAGTTGGCAGTCTGAGCAGAAAATCTAAGGATTACATTGGCACCGAGTCTGAAATATGCTCTGAAACCAAATGATGGTCTCTTGAGAACATAGCTGAAGTACCTCATAGTGGAGAACAACTACAACTACCTGTGCTATTCATAGCCTTTGAGTAGAAGCTTTCTGTTTTCAGCATTGTCAAATTTTCAGTATGCTTTATTTGGGAAGAGTAAGTTTAGGTCATGGTAAGTTATTAAAATATATTTTCCAAACACAGTCAGCACTGTAAAAGCAAAACCGAATGCTACAATGAGTGCTGCTAGACGGAGGACTACTCACTTTTCAAAAGTGAATACACTATTTTTTAAGCAGTTAACAGACAAAAATAAAGGGAGTGTAAGAAGCAAACAGCAAAGCACTGATGGAAATCATCCAAATATAAAAACTGTATTTGAGTATATATATATATATATATAATAAAACTACTACTTAAAATACTTTGTTACCTTGGTATTTTCAATGAAAGGACAAATAGCCCAGGTTGCATTTACTTGAACATCTGGATTAGGATTTTTCAGCAAGGACCATAACAAACGAACTCCATCTAGTTGGTCAATAATCCTATTGCAGAAACAGACCCAAAGAAAGAGATAATTAATTATGGAGTAGACAATGTTAAATTTTAAATTATATCAGTTTGTTTAGAACGTTACTTTAAGAAATACTGGTATGATTTTCTTTAACACACTGGTTTGCTTTATGTAAGTACTTGTGTTTTATTGTCAACTAATCACCATCAACATATTCAGTAAATATTGGTTACTAGTGCAGATGGGTGTGAACAAATGATGTAGAGATAGAATATGTTTTCCAACTAAATGTCATTAGTGGTGTTTACTTTTTTTCTCAGCACTGTCATTCAAAATTCTTATAGAATATAAACTAAACTACATTATAACCAGAACTCATATAAACGTGAAAACAAGCATGTGACTTTTTAACGCTCTGCATGCAAAGTTAAATCTGACTTCAAGCATACTGGCTTCTTTCATATAGTAACAAATGCTTTCCAAAACAAATATTTATGCCCAAAACTATGTACTTAACTTTTTATCCAGTCTATGCTTAATGTATTTACCTTACCGTATGACATATTTTAGAATACTATGTTTCTAATCTAGCATTAGAAATTAAATGGTCACACCACAGTGCATCCCTTATTGGGCAGGAATAACGTCTAACTTGTTTCCCGTGTGTTCCTTACCAACAAGACTAACACTGAAAACTATGTTATAATTACTTAAACATGCTGTAATCAAAGTGTCTTCATGACTAGCTGAAAAATGAATTATCATCAGAATCATCTCTACACCATCTGTGTTATGTTTACATAACAATCAGGTTTGGGGACCATAACTTGACATTAGGGTCCAGTGAATACTTTAATTGGAAAGGAAGGTCAAATAAAACTTACTTAATAACATTTACAAACATGCCTTTATTCCAAAAAGATATGTTAAATCCAAAGCAGATGAGCTGAAGAAAAGCAAATACACCTTCACTATCTAACCTCAAAAATAAAAATTTGATTGTATAAAATGAATTTATATATTTAATTGTAAATACGAGATAAATTTAAATCCAGATTGTGCTTAAAAAACATCAGCTAAAACATCTCATTTCTGTTCATTATATACAAGTTTCCCAGGAAATTTTAAACTAATTATAAAGTCAGCTTCGTATGTAATCCTATCATCTGAACCAGAAAAAATAATTAAGAACATGAATTCTGTCCAAAATAACCAAGGACTTGATTCATAATGCTTTTATGCAAACTGGTTAAAAAACTATTTTTCAAAATCATACTTTTTGCACAAAGGTATGGCTAATCTAAGATTAAATTTCTTTAGATCTGCTAATTTCAATACCGCTTATTTTATGTACTGGGCTCTAAATCAATTGTGAGAAAATCAACATTCAAAGGACAAATTCAGAAGCTTTAATGCAACAAAATAAAACAGCATGATCATAAACTACACTATTACATATATATATGTTCACACAGCATGGATGACTTAAATAAAATCTTCAAAATGAGCTTTAAAATCCTTTCAAACCCCAAATGCTTTTATGAAATTTTAGCATTACTTTCCTGTCATTTCAGAAGGCATAAGGAATTTTTTTCTATATTGGAATTAATTAAAAAAAACCCCACCAAACATGAATCTTTCTTCTAGTCAAGCAGAGTACCGACCATTTACCAACATGAGGTACTTCCTCCCCAGAGGGGCTAAATATAAATGACCCAGCTCCAACCAGTATATAAAAATCAAGAGACAGAAGCCAAACACAGCTCAGATTTTTCTGCCACCCAAAAAAACCGTTTAGGCTGATTTATCTATTTTTTTGAAAGCTTCCTTTTCAATATAAAGTTTACTTTCATCTTCTTCTCAGTGTTCCTGTCTTCTCTTCAGCTTTTCAAGGTAAATTAGCCTCATTCTATGGTTCATTTTCTAAAGAAGAGTTTTGTCTTTTGCTTGCAGACCAGAAAGACCAGTTATCTTAGACCCAACAGAACAGCTGAGGATATCTGGAAGTGTAGTCCTCCATCCATTCTACATTTATGAAATAAAAGTAAAAGCCAGGACAAACTAAACAAACAAACCTCCAAATGACGCTGTTCATTGCTGATTACTGCTTTCTCTCAGTTACAGTAGATTAACCCAAATGAAAAAGAACTCTACATTCAAGAATAATGCACTTAAATTCTCATTCTGGAAGAATTATTGTTGTGTAATCACCATAAAAGCACAGACCCTTTTATTGTCATCTTGCTGAGAACATATATTTGCCAATTAAGAAAGCATCGCTAAAGAGTTCAAATGTTTATCTTTCTATGGTTTCAGTGCACAATGTAGCAGATGAAGAAAATGGGTGTTCAATGAGCATATCTGCTATAAAAGCAAAGGGAACACTAAAATAAATGGCCCTGAAAAATGTTTCCATTATAAAAGTGCTTAGACATTATTTTCTTTTTTATGTGAAAATTCCCTTTTAAAGTGGACAAAAATACACATTTAGGTTTCTTTACAAATAAAAAAGGAAGAGATGGAAAAATAGATCTGTAATCTTGAAAATGTCAGCTCTGATGGCATAAAGCTAAGCAATATCTGAATTGCTTTCACATATAATTTTCTTCCAAAAATTTATTAAAATATTAGTAGGATGCTGTAAAAAGTTACTTACCATAATAAATACAAGCAAACATACTTTAAAATTTACTTAAGTTGGCATTCAGTTCTGTATTCATCCATAGCTAGTTGCTCTGTGGTTACAGTCACTAATGATATATTTTATATATATTTTATACATATTGTTGACATATGATGATAAAATTAAACTACAGCTAAACCTGGATTAAGCAACCACCCGTGGGACCATTAAAGGACAGGTATTTTAATAGCGAGGCAAAACACTTTCTTTGAAAGCTGAAGGGAATCTCATAAAAGTGGAAACAATACAATGTTTATAAATACGATAAGGGGGAGTGTCAGG
This sequence comes from Apaloderma vittatum, assembly GCF_000703405.1. Classification (NCBI taxonomy): domain Eukaryota; kingdom Metazoa; phylum Chordata; class Aves; order Trogoniformes; family Trogonidae; genus Apaloderma; species Apaloderma vittatum. The sequence continues at coordinate 60,768 of NW_009721494.1, forward strand.
ACGACGGAGCCAGGCTCCTTTCAGTGATGTCCAATGACAGGACAAGGGGCAACAGATACAAGCTGGAACACAGGAGGTTCCACAAAAATACTAGGAAAAACTTTTTCACTGTGAGGGTGACAGAGCCCTGGCACAGGCTGCCCAGGGAGGTTGTGGAGTCTCCTTCTCTGGAGACATTCAAAACCTGCCTGGACGCGTTCCTGTGTGACCTACTGTAGGTGATCCTGCTCTGGCAGGGGGGCTGGACTAGGTGATCTTTTGAGGTCCCTTCCAACCCCTGACATTCTGTGACTCAGTGATTCTGTGAATATTTAATTGATATAATTTTTTAAGGACAAAGTATCTAACTGCTTTATACAATAGCTGAACTGCATGTATGTAATGTATCCGACGTAGAGAACACTATTAATAGTCAAAATCTTAGCAGGCAAATTGCCCAAAGTAGACATCTATTTATTGTAGGTAATTGCTGTTTGGTGCTTCACTATAAGTACTTTACAACACATAAACATGCAGAGTTCAGAAGCAAGAGCCCAGAAGCAGAGCCATATCACAATACATCTGGACCAAGACGGCCAGTGGCCACCTCTTCTGATTCAAAGCTCTGTGCCTTGTTGTAGACTGTTCTTATTTGATCACTGATACAATTCAGAACAAGGTTTAGACTGCTCTGCTCCTCAAAATAAACCAAAGTAATTGTATTGGCAGTTAGAAAAAGCTGGAGTGCCACCAGGCTCTCTTGGGCTGGCCAGACACAGACATGATCAGAGCAGAGGTGAAGGGGTGGGCAGCCAACATCTCTCCTAAAAAAAGGCAACTCAAGGTTTCAGAGCAAAATATCTTCCTTGCTTGCGCACAGAACAGCTGATGTATGGTGTGTATAGAATACGTCTTGCAGGCAAATAAGTTTAATGCAATTAAACCTATTCAGAGATTACTGGAATGTCTAGGTTACAGTGAAGAGGTATTTGCTATCTGAACAGTGCAGGTAATTTAACAAGATTTTTTTAAATTACTTTTTTTAGCTGTTCATGGTCAACAGTTGTTTAATAAAGACTTTTCACATTATTTCATTTAAAAATCTTGATATCATGACATCACTGAACATCATGAGATGTCTGTGCAAGATGCGAGTCACAATTCTAGAAATTTACTTTGGGTTTGTGTTTTTTTTAAAATATCTGAGAGTAACAAAGATGTTAATCTGAAATAGTACTTCTCTTTCAAACTCAAACTTAATATTGAACATTTCCAGTAGAGACTTCAACATGAATGACTTAAACACATACACAAACACACAGCCTAGACATCTGTTTGTCATATCTATCATCTTTCTCTGGTACAGTGTTATTTGCCAGAACTTTTGAGAAGTCTGGTTTAATTGCCTGCCAATTTAGACCACAAATACAAATGTAAATAAAGTTATACTGACTCTGTATTGTGCTCACTGGTAAGATTACAGGGTTTAAGTCTGGCAGAATGTAATCTTGTCTTTTTTGAAACCACAATTTAGCATGTTTCTTAAAACTTTCACTAGTTGCTGTGGACTGCTTTGATAAATAGTATTATATAGCAATGACTCAAACTCCATCTGTTTGGCTAAAATAATTGTACATTTTAGTTTATAAGATTCAAACCCCTCAGTTTTGAATGCTACAGATGAAATCTATGGGTTTTTAAATGAAAAGGGCAAATGAAAATCTAGTGACAGTTAAAGAATAAGCACTAGTCCAATGTTTTTAGGAAGAGAAATAGAGTAACTTGTAAAAAGTTCATAAAAAAGGCAAATACACATAAAAGACGTGCAACAGACTGAGTATGTAGAACACCTTTGTGCTGTCCATGTAATAGTAAGGATGTTCAGTTACACAGTTATGCTCTTTTCAATTTAAATCAACTTATTTTTTTGCTGTGAGAGAAGCTGGCTGCCGTTCTTTATTTTACATAGCTCAAGTCAATAAGAATCACTTAATTGCTTGAAGTTGCCTTAAAGTAAAGACTTGGTGCAGAACAGTAACACCATTGTACGTTACACTTAGTAGCTGCAGAATTTGAAGTGTCAACTAGAAAACGTGGCAGCGATAAAAATAAATAAAATATGTAGAAGCTGTAGATTCACCTACACTGATATACTAGTCTCTCTTTTTCAGTGCAGGCTTTCTCCATGGAATATATGAGAAATGTATAATATTTCCCTCATAAGTTAACTGCACTGCTTAACAGAAGATGCTCAGCTTTTTATAATCCGTAATAATATTTTTATTTCTTATATTAATTCCATGCTCTTCTTTACATACCCTTGATTCATTCAAAGAGCTCCACTCTCAGTCTGTATGATTTCCACATACCTATTGCTGCAGGTATAACCCCACTCAGAAAAGAAGACTGCTCAAGCCAGTATTCAGACTCTAAGCCACATTTCATTAAACACACATGCAGCTAAGGAAATGTAAGAAAATTCTCAATCCTTATGAGGGCTTGATACTCCCTTTAAATTTTTCTCCTTTGTTCCGAGATTCTAGTATATGTGAAAGTCAACGATAGCAGAACTCAGAAAATTCACCACAGTTTTCAGAGTTCTTACAGTGCCAAACTAAAAAAGTAACTCCTGTAATAGTGCCTGTCTGTGCCAGACGATAAACAAGCCTCAAGACCTGCAAGCCAAATTTGTGAGGAGAAAAGCTAATAGCAGAGAACAAATTATCTCCTAGAACCTGTCAAGCCACTCTAAGGAATAAGTGATCATGAAACGAGGAATGTAATAGGGATCCAGACAGATGAACCAGGAAGTCCAGAAACTGCCAAGGTTCAACCCTCAAGAGGAACCTCTCATCACCTGTACCTCTGTGTCGATTTCACAGGCTACAAGTGGCTTTGCTTTACTTCTTTCTAGAAGACAATCTTTGCACACCTCCACATCCTTGGGCTTTTTCAGTTGAGAACTTCAGAAAATGTTTACAGAAAGAGAAGGAACTCCACAGTAGTTTTTAACAAGGGTACTTACTGTTTTAGTCCCAAGTTCTGTGAGTGGAACAAAGCAATACTACAGACTATATACCTTTGACGTCTTTGGTGACTTACTCTTCCCAAAAGGAGAAGAGTAGTTTCAATGAGGAGGTATAATTTCAATTCCT
>NW_009721494.1:63958-100524 GCF_000703405.1 Apaloderma vittatum
TTTTTTTTTTTTTTTGAAGGAACGGTGGGGATCCTGCTCTTAGGAACCAGAGCACTGAGTTATCAAGCAAATCATTTAAACATGTGAACAGTTGCATCAGTGTCAATGTTTTAACTAAACATTGTTTGCCAGATTGGTATCTAAATTATCCACACCTGGATGAATCACACCTTGGGAAAAGACAGCAACATTATCTCTTCTAGTACTACAAGTCTAACCAGCCCATTACACCAGGTACCTGTCACAGTCTTACTACCAATAATTATTTCTGTTTAACAGCTTTTGTGTAGTGCAAAGCATATTCTACTCTTGATCCAAGATCTTGCTTAATTGCTAATATTTTAAAATATTTTTTTAAAAAATCAAAAGTTGAGAAACTTGAATATGGACGTTTGATTCTTTTGTCTACTCTTTGTAAACTCTATGAAATTTTATCCCAAACAAACTGTACTCGACTCTCCCCTTCTTAAAAACAAGATGGGCTTTGTTCTACCACAATTTTAGCAGCAACTTGTGTTATTTGTCGTGTTTATACAGACCACATTTCAGTATGAAGCTATCCCTACTGGATACTACAAGTGACAGACCTGAGCACCGGCATATGTCTGAGGTTTCATAAATAGCAATTTATACTTATTTGCATTTAAATTTCTCAGTTGACTTACAGTGTTAATTCTGCTAGGTTAGTACATTACTCCGAAGGCTGAAATTTAGTGAGGTATGTTGTGAAAGTGATTTCATTTATTTATACTTCTGTGCTACATGGCTAACTGTTCATACAACCCATGTTTACAGTTGTGTACCATCTAGCCTTTTGCCACTGGGTGACAGCCAAAGCATGAAAACAAAAGCCCTATTCAGGAAAAGAATTCCCTGCACTGCTATATGAATACCAAGTGAATTATGCAAATCAGAACAGGAGGAGATTAATAAAATGCTCTTTCTGACCTTCCTTATGTGTAAGGAAGGAAATATACAGAGGATCTTGAGGTAAATATCCCTGTAAGGGAACAGTAAGCACAGTAAATGCCGACTTCAACATTTAGCTGGAACACTTCATCGCAAAACTCAAACATCTTTGCAAGTTGTACAAATCTACATCACAGAATCAAAGAGAGCAGCAATTCTCTCAGTAAAAAGACAGTCATTTTCTTTGGGTTTGCAAAGGAATAAGAGGGGAGAAAGGGGCCCCGAAAAATCTAAGTTCATAAAAAGAATAATGGAGAGGGACAAAACAGATAAAATACAAAAAATACTCTACTTCAAAAATTTTCTAATTATTTTTCATGACAGTAAATGTGTACATTTCCTTTTAGAATTACTTTCTCTAGCTCAGGCTATTTATGATCTGACAAAGATATAACAGGGGAAGGCGAAACAGGTACCTGTCATACAGCACTTTAAAAAGGTGCTGTCTAATTTTGAATTTTAACTTTAATAAAAATCAACTTATTAAATGTTTAGGACTGATTCTCCCCAAAATGCAAAAGCTTTACAGTCTATATATTTCCTTAATGAACTACTTTTTATATATAGAACAGTTTACAGTAGGATGTAACTAACCAACAGCCCTGTGGAAAACAAAACATAAAACACCCTTTTAAGTGAGATTAGAATTTACTACATTTGTGCCAGAATTACTTTTTTTTTCTCAATATTTAAAATATTATGAATATGAATAGCTTACACCATATTTTCAGGTTCTGTCGCACAAACTCCCACTGCTTTGGCGACATTCACAAGTAGTGCCTGATAAGGTGCCCTAAGAAACTTCACTAGATGTGGTATTCCACCACATTCACGGATAATACTTTGATTTACTGGCTCTTGGCAACATTCTCCCAGTGCTCCGACAATATTTACAAGGACTTCTTCAGGCTGCTCAGGAAGCAGTCCTACCAAAGCTTCTACAACTTTATATTCCTGAAATCTAAAAGAGAGCAATAAAACCAAAGTTGTTATTTTCAGTATGTTACTGTTAGAATTTTATTTTTATAATTAAAGTATCATTATAAATGAAGTACAATATTTAATTTCTCTATGTAAATTATATTGTTGAAGAAACCACAATACAGGTAACCCACTCCAATCAGTTTTTGAAAGTGTGACATAAAGCATAATTTCTTGCTCTAAAATTTTTAATACTTTTTTCTAATTTAGCTATCTAGGAATCTACAGAGTAGTTTGACGGTTTTCTACAACTTGACCTGTTGGTGCAACATCTACAAATAGCTGAAATCATACTGGAAAACTGGCAAGTTACGTGGCATCCTAACCTCCAGTACTTTTTCCTGACATATTAAGACTACTTGTTTTATCAGACCTTCCTCCACCTCTCTGTATCATTCTCTGAGGGTACAGAGTTCTTGTTTGTTCTTTTGCCATAGTCCCTAGCTTCTGAAAGTGCCTACATGAGCTACAAAACACCTTGTATCTTCCAGGAATCTGTTGTACATGTGGCTTTTCCTTCATACAAAAAAAAAAGTATTTCTGAGATTTTGATAGCAGAAATAGAATTGTTTCAGTAAAAGTTGATCTTTCCAAGCTGGTTTATCAGTGTAACAATTGAAGTATTTGAGAAATGAGAAACTTTCATTTTTCATCATTCAAGCCTTTGCTTAAGAGGAATCTTCCTCTCTTTGTTCATTATAATTAGAAAGTATCCCTATAAATTTTCTTCAAGAGAAAAGAGCAGAATGAAAAAAGAGCTGTGAAACAAGCAAATAATTTAAAAAAATGTTTTTCTCTGGTTACTTTATCTGTGTCACATATCAACAGCTTCACGGATGGAATCGTGTGAGCTGGCTCTGCAATGGGCAGGATACACTGGGACAGAGCTGCTGCCTCGGGCCATCTTGTGTCCAGAAGCAGTACGGCTGCTTGCTCAAAAACCAGGATCAGCTGGACAGGCCCAGGCACCTGTATCAGCTCATTGCTGAGTCAGCACATGTCAGCAATGTACTCGGGGTGTAGGAAATAATGTAGAGAAGTTCAAAGATAATTAAGTGGCCCTGCAGAAACCAGCAGGGTTTTGTTAGTTCTAGCTTCATGCCAGACTCAAGCTCATCCCTTCAGATCTACTTAACGTGTTTTCGTATTGTCCTCCCTACCTGTCCTGTAGCACCCTCCCATCTCGAGTTTGGATAGGGTTTAGTCCTTCCGCACTACGTAATATACGAATTCAACTCAAGGTTGGAGCTGCGCCTGGCTAGTAACCTTTGTGGAGCGTCAAGCACTTGCCAAAGATACGCGAGTAGCCCAGCAAAAGTCTGTTTGCATTTGGACAGAATTATTTGCGACAGCTGTACTAATAAATAAAACAGGCGAGGGCTCATTCTCTAGTGCTGGGGACAAGAAGCACAACAGAGCAACCATATGGGTAAAGTGGGTAAAGTCTCTTGTCCTCACAATTCAGGGTGGCCTCACCCATTCTGCCTAATGGAAACAATCTGTTGCCTGCGCTGTTCCCAAGGTGAGTCTGGGCATTGTCTGGGACAGCACTTGCTGGCACAGGCCAAACTGTGTAAGGGACTGGGCTAGCAGTAAAACAGTACAGAAAATCAAAACACAGTGCCCAAACCCTGACAGATTTGGCCCTTTTTAATTTACTAGTGTAGAGAGAGCCATTCAGTCCATCTCATCATTGTCTCTGTGCAGATACCCAAAGCTCACAGAAAAGCAGCATACCTCCTTCTGAATAGCCAGGTTATGGTACAATCAAGAATGCAAAAAGCAGTAGGACAGCAATAAGTATGTAAAGACCATGGCTCTGTATTCCAGCAGTTTGGGGACTCATTTAAGACAGTAAAAAGCCAGACTGTAAACCCTTATTATTGGAATTCCTTGATTTTTATCCAGCAGTTGTATATCATATCTGCTTGTCCAGCAAAGTACACTAAAATCAGCGCTGCAGTAAGAAGTTACTTTACTGATACTCCTTCCAGCCTGTGAATCTTACATTCCTCTGTACAGAGCAGCATAACTTCAACACATACTTCAGTGGAGCAGGCTTTTTTCGTTGAGGTAAGGTGCGTGAATCTAATAAATGAACTTTAGATGAGGGGGTTGAATATTCTCAATCATTAAGCTATTCCATGAAAGGTGGAGGGTGCTAACTGCTCCTGTCACATTCTCAGATCACTCAGGATGCTGATACTGAGAGACTGTAGGTACCTCTGGTAAGACTCTAATCAGTTAATCCTACTAAATTAGACTGGTGTCCAGACTAAGCCACTTTTCTGAGCCCCTCCTGTAGTCAAGTAGAGAGGCATTTAGACTAATTATCCTACACTGCAGTATATTTCTGAAGTAGGTGGACCTAATGTGTATTAGAAATCTACCCCAGAATGAGGTCATTTGCTCTCTGCCTCTCTTGACATAAAACTTTAAAGCTAAGTTTGCTAACTATTCTCTCTACCATGCAGCAATGACTTGCCCACATGTCAAACATTTAGTATGTGCTAGTACACCTCCTGTCTCAGTGTCCTATATCTTAATTATTCTTTAGAGAAACCAATTGCCCCCACTGACTCTTAATATTCTAGGAACTTAACATAGTCTCCCCTGTGTCGTGATGAGGTCAGGTGGCAATTTTTTAAGTACTATAAAACCTATGCTGAAAGCCCAACTGATTATAAAGCACGTTTTTGGAGAACCATGACATAACAATTTTAAAAACAATAGAGGCCCATAACATCAGAACATGACAATATAATGAATATTTGTAAAACTTAATTTTTACTTTGACACATTTTCTCTACTGACTGCACATTTCCAGATTGCTCCTGTCACAGCTGCTAGAAGTTGTTTGTTTTCAGAGTTACCAAGCAGAACAGATAGTGGCTGTAGACCTCCATGCTGTCTAACCAGGTCACGTGTTTCTTTATCTTCTGCACACTATAAAAAAAATAAATATATATATATTATGCAAAATCTGTAAAATCCTGTCTTCAAAAGCTAGGTGTATTATGTTGTAACTAGTAAAAAGTAATACAGAAGAAAACATAAATATTTTATTAAAGTATCTGAATATGCTAACAGCACACTAGGAGTTTGACAGTAAAGGGCTACTGCATATGCAACAGGGCTTCTACTGTTACAATGTCCACCTTGTGAGGAAACAAACATAAAAACAAATGAGCATTTTGCACAATATGCCCTGCCTCCCTTCATTGGTTACCTGTGCAATTTAAGGCTTCCACATAAGAAGAGCAACTAGGAACTTAATTACAATATTAAATATGCAGCTAAAATATGCTCATAAGAATTATCCAAAGAGCATCAACATTTTTATGAAGTAATAGCTTACATATTAGAGAAATAGTACAACTAAAATATTAAAACTGACAATGACATGAAAACACAGGGCTAATCCCGAATCTGATCTACTGATTAGAATACTACAATTACCTTAAATATGGCTCTTGCACACTGCATCTGAAGCTCTTCATGTTTGCTACTCAGATTTTTCACAAGGTTCTCGATCATTCCTTCTGTCCTTATTGCAAGTCTGTAACTTGGCTAAAAACATAAACGGCATCTTTTACATCCTCTATATCGACACTTAATAACACTAGCCACAAGAATAATGCAATCCTACAATTCTAGGCTTTGATATTGAGAAGCCTTGTACTTTATTTTAAGCCCAAGTCATCTGCATTGCCTTGAAAATACTACTGATGTTCTCAAAGCTAATCAAATACATAAATGCCCTGCAGTGCTTTTCAAATCACTTGTTAAACCAGGTGCTGCAATGCCTATTTTGCAGCCACGCTGCTTAAACAGAATTCAGAATATTCTGAAAGGTATCCAGACTCTCTGCTCAGAGCCAAGGAAGAAACATTGCTTCAGAATGGAAAATCAAGAAGTACCTTCTTTCTTTATCAAGAGCCAGCAGTCAAAACAACAGATCTGTTCCTTGAACAAGGCTAGAAAAATATGTTTTTGGAATTCAAATTTGTAGTAATTTTTTCTTCCGAATTATAACCCACAGGCATTCTAACAGGGGACTACTATTTAAAAGGGAGGAAACATCTATGTAAGAGATGTATTTAGCGTTATTTCCAAATCTGGCCAGATTAGGAACCCTCAAAAACTTCATTGTCTCAATACCGATCTACTGAATCTAAAATCTGCCAGGTTGCTGCTTCATGGAGCATGCATAAACTTGTGTATTTCAAGAGCCTAATTTTGAAAATATGAAGTGTTTTATAATGCAAAATCTTTTGAAAAATTGTGCCTCTCATGTTTCAAATTTACCAAGAGAACTTAAGTATATTTTTGTATGTTCTTTTTGTATGTATTTTGTGATGTTCTTAAGAAGACTTGGATCACATAAAGCATCTACTTCCTGATGGGATAATCGTAGAATCATAGAATCACAGAATGCTAGGTATTGGAAGGGACCTCGAAAGATCATCTAGTCCAACCCCCTGCCAGAGCAGGATCACATAGGGCAGGTCACACAGGAACACGTCCAGGTGGGTTTTGACAGTCTCCAGAAAAGGAGACTCCACAACCTCCCTGAGCAGCCTGTGCCAGGGCTCTGTCACCCTCACAGTAAAGAGGTTTCTCCTCATGCTGAGGTGGAACTTCCCGTGTTCTAACTTAAACCCATTATTTCTTGTTCTGTTGCTGGGCATCACTTGAAAAGAGGTTGTCTTGCTCCCCTTGACACCCACCCCTCAGATATTTCTATACGTTAATAAGGTCCCCTCCCAGCCGTCTCCTTTCAAGGCTAAACATCCCCAGGTCTCTCAGTCTCCCTTCACAGGAGAGACGTTCAAGTCCCTTGATCATCCTCGTAGCTCCCCACTGGACTGTCTCCAGTAGGTCTCTGTCTCTCTTGAACTGGGGAGCCCAAAACTGGACACAGCATTCCAGGTGTGGTCTCACACTGCCCTGGTGTAAGTGACAGTCAAACATAATGCCTCCTTTTAGTAGCCAATGGTTTTAATGGTGAGAAATAACTGTTTACTTACCTCTGAGGCACATTCTTGCAGTGTCCCCACCACTGGGATTAAGATGTTTGTATGGGAACATCTGAGCCATCTAGCTAATAACGGAATGCCGCCAGCTTTACGGATTGCTTCTTTATTTTTGGTGCTTTTGCTGCAGCTCCAGAGAGCCAAAGCTCCACAGCGTGCTAGCTCAGTATCGTTTGCTTGGTATGGTGAGAGACTGGCTGACCCCACTGAATTACATTCCAACAGTCCAACCTAAAAAACACAATTTTTGAATTATCTACAGGGAAGTTTGATATTATACTGCTTTTTAATTATGGTAAATACTACCACAAGAATCCTGTATACAATGTATTATGTATTTTTTGGACAAAAACATGCATATGATAAGGGTACACATTTTCATGTCTGCTTACCAATCTCTTGATTCCTCCATGCTGCCGTACTGTCCTTCGTGCTTGTTTAAATCTAGCAACATTAGCAATCGTTTCAGCTGCCAAAGATTTTAGATCTTGATCTGGAGAGTCCAGTACTTTCACCATGAGCTCTAATCCCCCAAGATCTTCAATTGCATGTCTGATCATAGTATTTTGACTAATTTCCTTCAGGATTTTTAATGAACCAATCTAAATAATGAAAGATAACAGAAGTTAACTATTATCTAAGTATACATAAGCAGAAAAAATATTTAAAAGGCTGGATTATCTAAAACATTTTATCTTTTAAATTGAATCATTAGAGACAAAAAACTGAAAGACAACAAAAAAAAGAAATCAATTTCCTTTTATTACTTAACTTTGAAATTTTTGAAAAAATATTCTAATTGAAAAAGCATATTAATTGTTCTATTCAACAAAGCTACTTACCTGACATCTAATTTCTTCTGTATCAAGTAAATTAATTAACACATCAAGACACCCAAAGTCTCTGATGGCCAGCTGACAAGCTTCTTGAGCCAGATTTAAATCTCTCATAGCACACAATGCGATTACAGTAGCTGTTGGATCACCATACTAAAATAAAATAATTGAGAAATGTGTGAAGTGCATTTACTATAAAACTTAAATCTCTTCTACTAGTACCAGTAAAACTACTACTAAAGAAGAAATATGTTGGATTGTTTGGATTCTATGGTGTTAAATAGTGCAGACAGTAAGAAATTGAAGTACTGGCAATACTGCAAATAGCATAAGGATTAATTTGAAAGTGAATAGCACAAGTGACAAACTACTAGTATGACTTGCTGTGAATGGAACAGTAAGCAGTCGAGTACTGTGAGGTTTGCAGATAGCAAAAGAACACACAGTGAAGATGCAGACATTTCAGAGAAGCTATGTGCATTCTTTGCATCACTATTCACTCTGAAAGAAACCAAAGAGACAAAGAGATTCCAATGAGAATCTTCTACTGTGGACATTTCAGAGGATTTTTCTGAAACTGAAGTTGCTGTAGAAAATTTTTATTAAAACACTGCTGACATTGTAAACAATAACAAATTGCCATTATTAGATAGTATTCAACTGAGTTGTAAAGGACACGGGGTAAAATAGTTGATTCGGTAGGAGGGGCACGTATCATCCTGCTTCAAAATTCCCTGTTATGTCCTAGGAAATGAAAAATGTGATGTCAGCTCTGAAAACAGTTCAAAGGTTATCCATGGCCTCTTAGGCAAATATCTGTGCTGGATCAATTGGTAGACTGTAATAAAGAACAGAATTAGCAGACATCTGTCTAAATATGATTTTCTTGCAACAATATGATATACTTAGAGACACCATGGATCCGTTATGAGGAGTCCTACCTTACAAAACTTACCAAGCTTGCAGCAATGGCGATCTAGGTGCTAAGCCTAGCTCAGGTTTTGACAAAATCCCTCCCTGATAGCTTTTAAAGAAACTAAGCCACTATATTAGAAGATGAAGGGTCGCTGCATGGATTGAAAAGAATGACTAAAGGATGGGAAACTGAGGACAAAAGCAAACTGTTGGTTCAATAAAGGAATGTTCCATGGATCTGTCTTGAAGTTATACAATTCAACATAAACTCCAAAATATGGAAGGACTAGTTATGTGACAAAGTTTGCTGATGATATTATGACCAGGGCTAGTTGTGACAAACTACTAAAGAACTTAGTAAGAGAGCAATAACAGAGCAAATGAGAAAATGAGAAATTATGTACATTAAAGCAACAATTCTAACTCCACAGATGAAATTGCCTTTTTTTTATCTGACCATTAAAAATCCAAAATGATATCTTGATATTAGGGTAGATTGCAATCAAAATCCAAAGGAAAAATAGGATTTATTTGGAATAGTGAACAGAGATTGTCACTATACCACAATATAAATCCATGGTTCACATACACCTTAAAAACTTTATGGAGTTCCACAATCTCACTTGAGGAAGTTTACTACAGCACTGGAAAACTTTCAGAGAGGAGCAGCAAAGATAATTAAATGTTCTTTTTAGTCTAGAAGAGAGATGCCTGAAGGGATACAACACTGATCTACAATGTCAGGGATGGCATTGAGCATGATAGGGATTGACTCTCCTGTGTCTCTTAATACAGATATAAACTCTTTTAATATAATCTCTTTTAATATGAGGTATAATACAATTCAAGTTAAAAACAAATAAAGGGAGTTGGTTCTTCAAATGACGTAACAGACTAGTGGAACTAGTTGTGAAAGGATTCTGTCACAGTTTTAACTGAATGTCAGTAAAATCGTAAATATCTCGTTCAATTTTCAACTCCTTCAGCTAAAAACAGGTGGTGGCTTGGAGAGTATTAGACAGTTGTGTGTTTGCCCTGTTCTTACTTGACCCTGGACATTCACTTACGGTCCTGGGTTTCTCCTGCCTTGGTAGAATATGAACAGAGTATCATACCACTGTAAATTATTCAGTTGTGCTTCCCACAATTTTGGAAATCAGAGGTCAGGACATTTGGAGGGCAGATGAGCTTTAGCCACAGAAAACATCCACCCTGATCACTGCGTCTCCCCTCCTGTTGCAGTCAGGTTATTGGGATACCTTGTCTTTTGAGTCTATATTTCAGGTCATACCCTTAGAGTAACGAAAACAGGATATAGCTCAATCTAAGAGTTCTATCCTGGAAATTAGAGCATATAAAAAGACTTGGGATGTTGATAACATTTGATTAAAAGGATGAATTTTGGGATGTACAATTGAAAGTCCTGGACAGAAATATAGGTATTCTCTATTTTTAGGTACTTGTACAAATACTACTGAAAGTCTGCACCTAATTTTCCGTGTTACAGTTCTAGGAAGAAAGTGAACATATGGAGATGATTCAGAGAAGAGAAATAAAAATGATTGTAAGCCTGGAAAATAGATGCATTGATAGGCATGAGAAGCACTATTTAGTTTATTTAAAGTAAATTAAGGTCGGATTTATTCACAGTGAAGAAACAAATGGGAACACGATCACAGAGCGCTCTGCAGTCTAGCACAGAGGTTTGACAATTTGAAGTTAAAGGTACTGAAAATTAGATGAGGAGAAAAGTGTAAGTTTTTCACTGTGCAGTTAATTATCCGTTGGAAGAAACTACTTAGGAGTGGTGATAAGTTCTCCAGCAGTGGAATTTTTTCAGCCAAGACTGGATGCTTTTCTAAAAGATAAGCCCTATTTCAGTTACAGTTACTACACTAAAAGCAAGAGGAAGATCAAAGAATACAGGCTGTGGTATGCAGAAAATTAAACCTCATGATAACAGTGGATTCTTTTGAACCTATAATACAGATTCACTATTAACAAAACCAGGGATGAGCCCAGCTGCACAGAAATTTGGAGGGCTGAACTACCATGCAGCTGCAACAGGAGCTGGAGTGCCCAAGCAACGCCAGCTGGTGCTAATGGGGAAGTTACAACTCAGAGCACCTACTAAATCAAACCACAGTATCCACCTTCCACATGCCCCTGAATTCCAGGGAAGCTTTGGCTCCCATCCAGATCTCAGCTGTGCTGCCCAAGCCCATCTCTTCCACATGACAGTTTTCAAACTGCAAAGCACTTTGAGCCAACCCTTTCCAGAGGAAAATATTGAAAAACGGGGCAATATTTGCTAATATGAAATAAGTGGATCTTGACAAAACCACAACTTTTGTAGCATATTTCTTAAATGCAAAGAGAAACATTAAGGCGAATAGAGTAGAAAAGTCTTTAACATGCTCTTCAACAGATACCATAAATGTAGTAAGGAATTGTGAATGACAAAATATATCCAAAAAGGAATGAGAAAAATACTTCATAATGTTTTAGCTCAGGAACTTATATCAGACAAAACACTTCTATTAATCAATAAAGTGTATATGGATGGCGCTTCATGGATAATTTTTACTTAAACTCTGAGAATAGATATCCATAGAATTTCCTCAGAGAAAACTGGTTAAATACAAAGGTAATTTTTAATCTCTGTAACATACAGCGCCCTAAATGACATTTCCTGCATTTTTTCAGGTTATCTTGTTTTAATCTTCATTATCATCCTGACCTTAGAAGAAAATGAAATGCATCTTGCCTTAAAAACATATGTTGGTGTATTTTGACATTCTAGGGCATAAAGTATTTTAACAATTTCTGCAATGTTCTCCTAGAGAAATCAGTTTATCCACACTTATCGAAGTCTAAATGATTTGCTGAAAATCCACGATATGATTCCAAAATGGCACAGAATATTCTGCAGCTCAAAAGGGCTAACTTTTAGAAGTTTGTGGTCTTCTCACACAGCTTAGACTTTGAGATTTACTTCACTTTGCCTTATAAAAATTTTGCAACAGGTGTTTAAAGAGAAAATCTGTCTTTTTATTATTTTACATAAATGGAAGAAGTATACTGCTAACCTGACAATGATGTCTCTTCGAGTAGCGCTTCTCCTGCAGTGAATCTACACTTATACATAATAATTCATAATTTGCTTATCTTAGATGTATAATTGTTGACATATGAAATTTAATATGGACCAGATTTTTAAAAAATAAACAACTTTTAAGTCTTATATTAAATAAAAATAGAACTATATATAAAATATATATATGCATGTTATTATTTTGGCTTCAAAAATGCACACACCACTTCAAGTGTTTTTAAAGTAAAACCACAATAAAATATTTTTCATCTGTGCTGAAGCATCAGTTCTACAAAATAAGAAATATTACTGATGGTTTCAACAATTACTTTTTTGTTTCTTGAAGTTAACATTACAGTAAGTCTTGCAGTACTTACAGCATAGGCTTTAACATGCATGGAAATAGTTACTTCTCCATTAACTTGATATAAAATCTGCATCATGTTTTTGCACCATTTGAAATCTGATATGTTAGATGCAAAATAAAATCTACTGGCAGATCAACAATCAATTTTAAGGCTTGAAATTAAACACAGATTTAGTTTAAAATGTGCCTCTCTTCCTACATGTTGGTATAATGTATATATGCACAAATTAAATTAAAATAAAACAGCATCACTGCAACATTATCAGTGAAACATCTTCTGTGCAATGTTTGTATAATGTCTCTGTTATGATACTCAGAGCTCACAACTGAGAATTACAGAACTATAAAGAATGTGTTGCAAAGCCTGCCTTTCTTTCGCTTTTATTTTTAAGGCGTTCGGCAGACCACTCTTATAATACAATAATGCACAGATTAATCTAGTTAAAATTTTAATGTACGTATACAAAGGCAGCTGGTTTAGATGATGATAGGATTGTATATAAACGTGGTACCCTTGTGTCTAATTTCACAGGTTTGGTTGCCACCCTACTAGAAGCATCTTTATTTGGCAACGTTCCTCCAGACAGGACTACATACATCAGTTTGTCCATTCTGGATGCACAGCAAGATGGTAGGTGTGTAAACTTCTGGCTGCTCTAGGCCACCTTTTCACTGGCCTGCTTAGTGGCCTGTCTTTCTCCATTTAAAAATCCTTGGGACTTCAGAAATTCTTCCTTATGACCTAAAGGAATGCTGGATACTGCTTCTGAAGTATCTAAATACCTTCTGACACCTTTCTGGCAGAGACTTCTTGAAATACAGCCTGCCTGACACACACTGCTCAAATTTCTAGTGAAAGATGTCCCAGCCTATGGCAGAGCTGTTGCAACAAGAGGATCTTTAAAGGTTTCCTCCAACTCAAAGCATTATAATCTCGAGTTATGGTGGCTCCTCAACTACAGCAGTGGTAGAAAATAGCTACTCACTTAATTACTGGTGCTAATATTTCATAAAATTAGTATTTAAAGTCAGCCTAGGGCTTCTTAAACCAAAAGAGAGTTCCAGTGGGAAGAAAAAAAACTAAATTAGCTATAGGGGCATTTTTTAATATTCTTAAGCATTTCACTTTCTTCTCTCTAAGTTTGTTAAATGAATTTTACAGTGAAAAGAACTGCAAAGATGGCTTTGTGCTTATTTTGCATCCATTACCTCCTAAAGCAGCTCAAATCATCTTGACTCCCAACGTAAGTCTGGGCACTTTGAAGGCTGCTTGTCCAGGATGTTGCACAGGTACAACAATATTTTTAAGTGGCCATATCAAACAGTAATTAAATAAAAGCTAGCAGGAGGTGGGAAATTAATCCACTGTTGTTTTGTATATTCAGGAAACCAGAATACATGATGTAATGGGAAGGAATGAAAGAAAGGAAGCTCAGAACAGTCATTCGTGCCTTTAAAAAAATTACATGAGTATAAAAGCAAAAATCTCCACTGAGGATAAAGAACAGAAAGTGCAGAAATAGATTAATCAGGCAAAACCATGAGCTCTTTGGTTGGCTGAAACTCAGGAAGCACACATAGAGAGTGGACGAGATCAAATAACTGAGAATTACAATAAAAGAGTAACACAAGCATCAAAGGACACAAACTAAGATATAACTACCAAGGCACACACAAGTAAAAACCATCATTTTGTTTGATACTTCCATAATAATCAAGAGGAAAAAACCTGTCAGTTGACAGCAAGCTTTCAACAGATTGCTGCCGAGAAATCTAAAAGCACCAATAGTCTTCTTTATGCATTAGTCTTTACTATGTTCTAGTAATGTACATATCATGTCAATGACAGCATAATAAACGCTCTGCTTATCCTAAGGACATAGAACTGGTCAGTAGGTACTCATAACTTAGATGGTTTTGTACTAGCTGAGCTTAATGGAATGATGAACTGGCAGACGCCAAAGACCATGGCTGGGTTGCAGAACTGCAGAAAAAATATGTGTTAACAATGAAACACAACATAAATATTTGTCCAGAAGACACACAAAAAACTGATGCTGTTTTGGAGGCAAGCAAATGGAGTAAATGATGTCCTGCATTCTCCTCTAGCTCCATTTTCTTTTTCCTTTTTTTTTTGTGAACTTTTATTACCATGACATTTCATAAATTTTAAATGGTTTTAAATAGAAATTTCCTTCTCTTAATAAAAAATGATTGATCCATAAGAGACCATATATACAGTTGATATTAAAATATACAGGTTTAAGTTTTCAATATCACACATCCCATCCTGATTAAAATCCTTTCAGGCCAATCCAAAACTTTAAACTTTGAAACTATCATCCCCTGTGTACCAGTATAGGTTGGGGACTGGTTTCTCAGAGAGCAGTGTAGGGGAAAGGGACCTGGGGGTTCTGGTGGCCAGCAGGATGCCCATGAGCCAGCACTGTGCCCTCGTGGCCAAGAAGGCCAATGGCATCCTGGGGTGTATTAGAAGGGGAGTAGCTAGTAGGTCAAGAGAGGTCCTCCTGCCCCTCTACTCTGCCCTGGTGAGGCCACATCTGGAATATTGTGTCCAGTTCTGGGCCCCTCAGCTCAAGAGAGACAGGGAACTGCTGGAGAGAGTCCAGCGCAGAGCCACAAAGATAATGAAGGGAGTGGAACATCTCCCTTATGAGGAAGGGCTGAAGGAGCTGGGTCTCTCTAGTTTGGAGAAGAGAAGGCCGAGGGATGACCTCATTAATGTTTATAAATATGTCAAGGGTGAGTGTCAGGAGGACGGTGCCAGGCTCTTCTCAGTGATGTCCAATGACAGGACAAGGGGCAATGGCTGCAAGCTGGAGCACAGGAGGTTCCACAAAAATATGAGAAAAAACTTTTTCACTGTGAGGGTGACAGAGCCCTGGCACAGGCTGTCCAGGAGTCTCTTTCTCTGGAGACATTAAAAACTCGCCTGGACACGTTCCTGTGTGACCTACTGCAGGTGATCCTGCTCTGGCAGGGGGGCTGGACTAGATGACCACCCTAAAGTAGAGACCTGTATCAGAGTTTAGAATTGTCACAACTGATGCTACAGAAAGGACAGTTTTGAGAACGGCACTTTACCTGGACTCAGGATACCAGTGCTCCTTGAGTCCTCTGGCAAAAATCCTGTTTGCTAATGGCCTTGTGCCTTTTCCCAGTATCTTTGTTCCCCACTTTCAACTGAAACTCAAAAGCATTACTGACGTACAAGTAGTAAAAGTACTAACAAGGCTATGAAGATGGTTCCAAACGTGTTGCTGAATTTGTACTGAAATGCGCATAAATGCGGGGAAAAATATAAACATTAGGATAACACTTAGTGCATTTGAGTATCCTGAGAGAAAGCAAGATTAAATAAAATGAAAATTATATAGCTTTTGGCTCACAAACATCTCTATAAAAATGGTACCTATTTAGAGGGTTTTTAATTAATTGGATTTGTATTTAGAGTGAATGCAAGCAAAGATGAAATATTGTTTTACTTTGCATGGCAACGTCAAGGATTTTTTTTTTCTCTTTAGATCTATGTCTGAAATCTATTTTGCCATAGTAAAAGTTCATTTTATTTACTGTATTAAGTAAGTCCTGGATAAATATCTTAATTTGCATGTCTGTGGTGATAAGCCTAAGACTGAATAATGAACAAGAAAGAAAACTGCTGTTTGTGGGCAGTTTTGTCATTCTTAGATACAATAATATTGTACTTTTGATTTTGAGTATACATAATTTGAATGGCAATTACAACATACTCGACAAAATTAAGACTGATCATACCAAACCGCTGTATATTTTTTAATTATTGAACAAACAAAATAGTTTTATGTGATATCCAAATGAAAGTAGGTCAAATTATGGTAGGTCAAATTGTTATGCCAGTAATTATTTAATTAAAATCCTTTAATGGAATAAAAAACTCCTAAACAAAAACATTGTTTAGATGTAATCCCAGCCCAAAATTTTATTAAAATATTGCCATTTTCATACACAAGAATGCCAAAACAAGTAAAGTCTGAACCAGAATTTTTCATTTACACCTGTGTGACTTTTGGATGTTCTGTTGAACCTGACTGACTCTCTCAAATCACAGATCGTTCTGTAATTTTCTACTGGAAAGTGCTTCAATATTCAAATAAATTTTAATAAAGCTTAGTGAAAGACTGAGTATTGCAGTATAATATGTATAATATACTTCAGCAAGGCAATGTTTCTATGCTAGTGAACCTCTAAATGCTGCATTTTGTTTTGGTTTAAATACTAGTTCCAATTTTTCATTTTAGTTTATAAAACATACAAGCTGCAACTTGTTAAGAGATGAGTTATGGACAAGTATAACTGAGTTATGGAATAATTCCCTGCCCCATTTCCTGAACCTTCTGGCATTCTTTGGCTACAGCCTAGCAGTATGTAAACCACACAGATTAATATAACTAAAGCCAGTGGAAAATCACAGGCATCACAAAATCAGAAAATCTGAAACATTCACATTGGACTAAAACCATGCACAGAAGCTGCAGTTTTAGTTGCAGATTAATACCCTGACACTGACCCTTCACAGTGGCAGAAGTGACGTATATGTTACGACCCAGACACAGTGAATTTAAATAGCCACCATATTTTATAAAATTGAAAAGAAATGAGTTTCTGAACAAAAGAGTAAGTCTATTTTTTTCTGAGTGAACCAGAAAGTTTTGTTAGGGAACTGTTGATTCCTTCTTCAAAACTCTCCCAAGACATGTATCCATTCTGTTAGCTTTCCTTTTCTGACTCATAGTAATTGGATTCTGCTACAGAGCAGGCAAGAGTCAACGTAGTTCATGCACAAACATACAAACTTTTATTTCCTTTGACTAGAAATAGTAGAATGTTATTCCCAGGAACTTCTCAAACCTCAAACTTGAAGAGAAGCGAAATGCCGACCCAAAATCCACAGAAAACCTGGCCAAGATAATATATAATACCTTAACATTGCAAGTTTATTGTCTTCTCGTTGTGAAATTTTCAATTTAGGAGAATAGTTATTCCCCAGTTCCATCTGGACAACTTTGTAAAGACAATGGACTACCCTCTTTTCAATCCTACATAAATTTGTAGAGAAAAGTAAAAAGACCGTAATGTCCACAACAAACCTACAAACCTGATGTGATTTCTAGATCAGATCACTGCAACAGATGTTAATTTGGGATTTAATCTAATCGATCCATCAGAAACTACTGTTTAGAGACTGTCTTAGATTGTCTTCAACTCACACCATAGCCTCCCAATGGTACTCCAGCATGAACAAACTCAGCGTCAGCAACCATTCTAGGCTCTTTCAGTACAAGCAAATTGGTTTACTTACTGCACAAACCATGACTTTCCACCATTCTCTGTAAGGGAAGCCACACTCCTTTGCACCACCTCATCTCTCCAGCAGTACACTGCTTTCAGCTGCTACTATCACTAACACAGACGGAGTCCCCGAGCAGGTGATCTTCCTCAGCATCCTCAATGGCAGGGCCTTGGTTCTGAGAGTGACAGGCCACACATTTCTTCAGCCCCATCAATCGCTCACTTGTTTGTTTGGATCATGACACGCTGAATCCTGGTCACTATCCTGCTCTCTCCTCGCTTTCAGAAGAGGTAGCTCTGGAGTACAGACTTAGACACTCGGTAAGTCCCACACAATAGGAGAGTTGCTCCATTCAATGCTCTCTGGTATTGAAATGCAAAGCTTTCTACATGCCTATACCTGCCCTCAAAAGGTCAGTCAACTCCCTCTAGAAACAGTCACACTAACTTCTGCCACCAAGTAATGAACTGTTACGGAGTGGGAACTCCACTACCACAGAAACTGTAATAGCACTGTGCAGTGTCACCATACATACACTCCGTCTGGCTGCTGAGCATCAGAAACATGGCCAATAGCACTCACAGCTTGGCAAAACGCCTTCAATTGCGAGGTTAAAGAAGGTATTTGTATTCTGCCCTGCTGCCTGCTCTTAGGGGATAGTATCTATGCATTTATAAAGACTAGCCACTGCAAGAACTCAGAGGCTGGAGGATTACTGCGGGCACTAAGGTAGGGTACAGTGAATGTGTGCACCACACCCAAGTCTTCAGCATTTGTGTCTTCTTTGGGCATGGAGGACATCAGTGCTGGTAGGATATCTGTATTGCTGGTAAGCCGGAACATCCTCTACTGTCATTAGTCTATAACGCCTATACAAACACCGCAATGCCTTCAGCTCTTGTAGGCTGACCAGGGAGTTATGTTCAGACATTTCATCATGAGATTGATTTTCTACAAGTATCTGGATAGTCTGTGTCCTAAACAAAGCTGGCTGCAGACTTGAATGAGCCTATAGGATCCTGATCACATGCACATTGTCTATGTAAAGAACGCTGAAGTCACCAAGCTGGCTAGGCCAAAGCTAGAGGTCAGGTATCTAGCAGATGCCCACAGAATCACACAATCATAGAGTGGTTTGGGTTGGAAGGGGCCTTTAAAGTTCATCTAGTCCAATCCCCCTGCAATGGGCAGGAGCATGTTCAACTAGATCCGGTTGCTCAGAGCCCTGTCCAGTCTGATCCTGAATCACACAGAATCACAGATATAGAATGTCAGGGGTTGGAAGGGACTTCAAAAGATCTAGTCTAGCCCCCCTGCCAGAGCAGGATCACCTACAGTAGGTCACACAGGAACGCGTCCAGACGAGTTTTGGAAGTCTCCAGGGAAGGAGATTCCACAACCTCCCCGGGCAGCCTGCTCTCTGGCAGTTCAGTCCCCAACCTATGCTGGCACATGGGGTTGTTCTTTCCCAGGTGCAAAAAAAGGAATGTTTCCAGGGATGGGGCACCTACCACCTCTCTGCGCAATGTGTTCCAGCATTTTGCCCGCTACGTGAGGACTGCCAGTTAGTTTCTAAGGCTGTTATCAAAAAGGCTGATCTTTATTTCAATGGAAAAAAAAAAAAAAGCCAGAAAATGTGCAAAAACCTATTTCCAAATACATAAAGAATTCAGAATAAGAGTAGGCCTTCAAAAGACCACTTACAGTCACTGATGATTTCAAATGCACGAGTTTGCAGGGATGGCAGTCATCTGTCTGAATTCACTCATCTACAGCTGTCCTACATTCCTGATAATTAAGATCGTGTCATCTATAGCCAGCCTACCTTCCTGTTAATTGAGATCAAGTCAGCAATGAAGTTGAAAACATGATCCATCTGAGTCTCAATTAGATGCTTAATATATCAGATGAATCACATCCTGAAAGTGCCTATTTTTTCCACTGATCTTAAAAGTAGTGTTGAAAGCCCAGCTCAGCTACAAACACCTACTCTGTTTACACTTAGAACTAGGTGAGATGAATCCAAATCTAGGTACAGACTTTTATGTTTTAGCACTAGAACAAGGATACCACCTCCTCCTTGCCTTCGGCCACTTCATTTGAGGAAAACAGAGCATATATATTTTTAAAAGAACATGATGAAATTAGCAGGGAATAAGGGTTAAATGAGAAAGAGAAAAGGGTCTAGGATTATTTTAGAAAAGACCAAACCAAACATAAAACCCTACAGTTTTTTAATTTAACATTGATACTTTTTAGTCCTGACTGCAGACTTGGAGATGTGATACACGCTGCCCATAATACAGATGTATTACTGACCTTGTGTGACCGTGTCAGACCTGCCTAAGGAATTTTAATTTTGCCTAGCACTTGGTTCACTAAGAGAATAAAAGCCATAATGTTATTACAGCTATTTTATTTTCATTTGAGAAACCAGTGGAAGTGAATCTGTGGAGAAATTTTAATGAGGTTGAACTAGGAAGGACCTATGCCTGTACAGACTACTGGAGAGGTAACATGCTGTTGAAGCTTCATAAGTACTGAGCAGAGAGGAAAGACTGTCATTTAAAACCAGCCAAGAAAGATTCTGCAAAAAAATCAAAATGATACCAACAGTTTATGAAAAACTAAGAGACAAATGTTCTCTGGAGAAACATAACAAAATTAAAAATTGAGTTTAGTGAGAGCATAGGAAAAGCAAATATGGATGAAGATATGGCCGTACCAAAGGTGTGCTTCTGACATAACTGTGTGTATAGTAACTGTGATAAAATCGAGCCTAGATCCAACATGGAACACTTAAAGCCGATGAAGAATGCTGTTCTCGCTTCTTAAAACTCTTCATAGCTTTCAGACACAGTCATGTTCTAACTTTTTAGGAAAGTAACAATTTGATTACTATTTTATGTTTATAAAGCCTTAAATCAGATTGAGGCAGCTGTGGTAATTCACCATTATGTTAGAGGTACTGCAGTTATGGTGTCAAAACAGTAGCTCACTAATTGAACTACCTAGTTTTAAAATAGAATACAATCTTGCAGAAAGAGGAAAATCAAACATCAGTTATTTTGCATTCTTTTCCTCAGCCCTTAATTTTTGACATTCTCATTTTTTGGTGAATTCTTATTTCACTTTATTTTTATCTTGTCTTTCATCTCATCGGCTATGAAACTCTCAAAAATGGGTAACCTTCAGAACACCAGTTAAACCTCCACTACACAGAAATTCATCAGAGTTAGCATTAATGGTCAAAAATCAACTGGCTGTTACAAATTTTATATGTCTCTTGTGATGAGGAATGATTGTTTGTACAGTACTTTGAGGAGAGAGCTATGCAAGTGACTCAGAGTTGCCAATTATAATAATAATTTGAGAGTTCACCATTTGCCAATATTTCCCACCCAGTAAATTTATCATTAAAATATTTCTTTTTCAAGATCAGCACTGGCTAGATTGTTAAAAATACAGATCTTAAAAATAAAATGCAGTTTTCCTGTATTTTTATTCCCCTTTTTTTCAGTAATCACCTACTTTACCAAAATTTAAAAATAAAAATCTTGGCTGATACTCGAAGATGGGAACAAGAAATGTTCATGAACAATGGAGAAGAGGGTTACCCAAACGTGCACCTAGAAACACGAGCAGGTGGCACATGATTATGTCTCATACATACACACAAGGTATGGAATAATACATATAGGAAAATTTATTTTTCATCTTGATCTTTCGGTTCAGTTGAACAACCTCATTCATATTACCCCACCATATATTTTCATGAGTGAAGAGAAAGGGTTTATTGTTAGACACTCTACTAACAAGGCAAGGTAAATTATCTGCCAAGATGGTCAGTCTTGCATTTAAAAAAATGCATTATGCAGTGGTAAAATTATTTTATATGCAAAAATATTTTATATTCACATACATAGGCTTAAATTGTATTTAATACCTAAAATATAATCTCACACAAATATTGCTAATGTGCTATTATTAAAAAAACCCCAAACAGTTAACTCTAATCAACAAATTGTGGAAAAAATACTATAATGTGCAGTATAATTCCTACACAGATTAAATACTTTTACTTCCGATACGAGATCCTAGTATTTGTATCTATTCCACATATAGGGCCAGATTTCAAGATTACAGATGAATTTATTTGCTAATTTCTAAGTTGGTTATGTATCTGACCAAATTCATAACTTCTGTGTTAATTATCTAAGTATCCAATTATAGCTGTAAAATTCTACCCACCAGTAACTCCTCCTAGGAAAATGGAAGTATAGTTAAGAAATAGGAGGTTCCTCAGAATTTGTATTTGCAGTTCTCTGTGCAGTTTGTTGCTCAGAAATATCCATAAACATCAGAAATTTTAGACTTTTTCTATGACTACCACAAAATCTTTGAGCAATATTACAATGTGCAAAATAAGTAAACAAACAATTGATACTTTAGTGAGTACAGTGTAACAATAATACTATTTTTTGTCTTAAAAATGTCAAATGAACTAGTATTTAAAGACCCATTTAATTCCTTAGTCTACTATGTTCATTTGTCTTTTGAGGTTCTGCATTTTAGAATAAAACAGAATTATTTTTATGCTAATCTCCAGTTACAATCGATTTCTTAATCCATGCATAGTTTATGAAGCTAATTTAAATTTTTATAATGAGTACTAGTGTAATCTTAATAATTTGAAACATTTCCAATAACATTATGACTTAAGAAAGCTACACTTTTCCATTATGCAGTTAGTAAATACTGCATTTATCCTCTTTCGTGCGAATTTTGAGAAAAATCTACAAGCCACATCAATGTCTTCACAAGTGCCATAAATTTATAATTGGTTCATATAAAAGAGTTGCTGTGTACACCATCTGTTAAACCGCAGGGGGACTGAGATCGCTACATAATTTTCATTTGCAAAAGAACATAATCATTTATTTTGAAAGGCTATTTTCTATCGCAATTTTTTTATGTGGAAGGTATCTATTTTTCAGCTATCTAAAACTTTAGACCTCACATAAGACAAGTTTTATCTTGGGGGATGAACTGTGACTGACTTTACATTAACGCATAATAAGGAATTGTGGAAGCAGTTGTTCACTGCCTCCCTCTTCCCCTCCAAGCAGAGAAATCTCACATTACAAACCTTGCACATAAGAGTGCAAAAAACCTCCCTCCTCCCCCGCCACAACTACCATTTCACATTTGGTCCTCAAATGGTCTGAAACAGGCTCCCTCTTTCTGTAGTAGTTTGGATTTTCATTGTCCACATTCTCACCCTTCATGCATATGTGGATTTCCTGCAACCTGCTTTGCCCAAAGTCCCTAAATTCCAACCTCCACGTCTTGCTGTCTTCCTGAGGAATAAACCTACCTCATACATGTGTTGCCTTGTCTAGTCGAGAGGTGGCATCCCTGCCCATGACAGGGAGGTTGGACTAGATGATCTCTAAGGTCTCTTCCAGCCTAGGCCATTCTATGGAATGATATGATATGATATGATACGATACGATACGATACGACATGATATGATATGATACGATATGATACCGTTTACCAAGAATACCTACATGAACCTCTCATCAGATTCTGCATCTTAGCTCCTGGCTGATCTGCCCTGTGTCATTTCACTCTCTGTTCAACTTTCTGCATTTCTAACCCCTACCTTTGTTCCCCAAGAACCTAGTGCCTTACGTGTACAAAGAACTCAGCTGGGGATCCACTATTCCTTCCTGCAAGCCAAAACGCAGTTGTATTTCCCTAACTGACAAATTTGAGCTTCCTGAGAGGAAGAAATAAACTGCCTGTGGTGCAGCAGCCATACTACATCCTCCTGGCTCAGCTCTGCTCACACCACAAAGGGGCAGCAGAAGTGATGGGCAGTAGGACTTGCCCAGCCAACACTCACTGCAGCACAGGCACTCTAACAACCAGACCCAAAATTTCGATCTCTTAAGATTTTCACTTCCTTGATCCAGTTGGCTAGAAATAAGTGAGGACTTTTAGAGCAAGATGGGCAGAAAGAAAGGGGAAGAGGCAAAGACCAGAAGGAATACTCCTGTACATTTCTACCTCCCTGGTCTGTTTGCCATTTTTATGTAATGTAAGCCCAATACAGAGGGCCCTCCTGCCAGCTTCAGAAACGTTGCTTGAGGGCAGCAGCCCTCCAAAGGTCCTGCCAAAATGCGGCTGTGGAGCAGATCTGAACACACTCAGTGTATCCCACAGTTCTTGCAACCTTCTCCTTGTCTGGTGAATGAGATTTCACTGAGTCACATGATAGATGCCCTTGTTCCCAGCCATCTGCTGCTCTGTAGCACCCGGGCACCTGGGAGCTGGTGCTGAAGGCCATACCCAGGGCACCCCCTCCCGAGCTCCTGGGCAGCACCACGGCCTCTCCCCAGCTCCCGCACCTGGGGCAAGATGCAACCCGCTGGGGAGAGACAGCAGGTTTGTCCACAGGGCTGCTCTGGGAATGAGGTCATTCGAACTGGAGGAATTCCAACCAGCTAGGAAATTAGTGGATGTTTTACACGAAGCACGAGATTTGACTGCTTTCACTAGTGTACCCCTGAAATATAGTCAAAAGTAAAACGACTTGCCAGGTAACAAAATGAAGGAGGAATTCTGTAACTGACGCAGTCCTGCAGAACTCTATCCAGAGCTCACCCTGGCATAGGGGTACATATAAATCACACCCTTACAGGGAAACAAAACCAAGTAGCACAAGAGCTTAAGAGATTAATGACTTATTCTGGAGATTGGAGTTATTCCTAGCACAGTCACCAGTCCCAATTCACCTCTCGACATCTCAATTTTATCTTAAAACTGGAATAATCAGTGTGCAACAGCAGGCAGCACAAAGCACTGCATCGAGCTCTGTTTTTCTTCCTTTATTTTCAGTGAACATCCCTGCTCCAAAGAAGATTCTGCACTTCTACCTAATGTTCCTCATTTCCAGTAAAAAGATATTTATAAAATGTGACTCCTCCACTCCATTCCTAAACTTCTTTTCACATGTAAAATGTAGTCCTTCCTCTAGAAATCTAACACTTCAGAAGCACTACTTTAACAAACAAAATGGTATACGAAGCAGGCTCTCCTGAGTGAATCTGTTCCAATTTTATCTATTCTAGCCCCAAAAGATGCCCAATGCAATGTAATCCCCAAGCTCATCGGTCTGTCTTCGCTGCCCATTCTTGCGTCGATAGGGAGACACGGCAAGAGCACACACGCCCTGTCTTGTGTCTCACAGCCCTGGGAAGCTTGACGGTGGGATGAGGAGCCAGACCACAGAAGCAGCTGCTTCCCAGCGCAGCAATTGCAACATGGCTGCCCTTTCCCAGAAAGGAGGGGGAATGGAGAAGGGCAAAAAGTCAGAAGGGAATTTCTGCTGTACTGGAATTTTCTCTCCAGGAAGAGGTCTACGAATCCACAGCCTACAGGCAGAGTTCACAGGATTTAGCAAATTTCCTTTATACAGGAACTGACCATCTTTTGAAGTTCTAACAATGATCTAACATGGGTAAAAAACTAAGTATTTTTCAGGTTTTATGGAAGTTTCATGTTTGCAAAATGATCTATTACAGAGTCCTGCTGAACTGCGATTCACATTCACTTTAGCAGATATTCAGAAATGGTTGCTCCTACAAACTATTGCATTTCTTAACCTGGTATCTCAAATAGCTATTATTTATGGCATTTTATTAATTTCTTAAGATGTACAAGCGATGTATACAACCTTTGAAGACACACAAGCCCCCTGAGATTTCTGCTTCTATATAAATATGCTTGTATATACTTAAATATCACAGTCATAAATTTATTTTCTCTATGTTGCATGTGTCACGAACACTTGCCTACATGAACAACAAGAACGCCAAAAAATCTCCTAAGTCTGGCCAGAAGTGCAGTATTTATACTTGAATTAAAATGAATTCCATGTGCAAAGCTAAAGTAGCACTCCATCAATAAAACATTTCAACCACTGTCTGTGGTATGGCACTGAGGCATCTCTTTGCAGCTTTATCTGACACTAGGGATTTCTTGCTTTACGTAGCTAAGAATCAACAGAGAACTATTTAAAGTATATCTTCAAGTACTTTGTTTAATTTATATCTAATTTAAAGAACTACTGGAAGGCTCAGGTGTGCATGAATATATAAACAAGAATACATTTAAATTTTCATAACTCTCACATATTATGGGATTTGGTATTATAAACACTTCTTAATGGGTACTCATAATTTGATCAAAAATCTTCCCCTTTTTTTTTCTAGTTCTAAGCCATTAAGTAATTTTGCTTGTTGACAGCTGGAAAAAATATCCTCATATCTAAAACAGAGGAGTACAAAAAATAAATTTTCCTATTTGCCATTCCCACTCTTCATTCAGAATGGTTTCATACAAGTGCAGATATGTTTCAGCATTGAATCAAGTCCAATACTAATATCTAAACATGACTATGTGAAGGATCTAGAGAGGAAAGGGAGTTTGGAAATTATGTAACCACGAGAGAAGGGCCTTGTCAGTAAAGAGGGTGGTCCACAAACGGGCCAACGGAAAGGCTTCTGGGAGTTCATCAACAGTAATGAATTTCAACTGTCCTCTGCAGGAGGACCTTGGGTCTTTACTAAAAAGCAGCATGGTAACTTCTCTGAGCTCTCATAAAAGTACAAAGAGGTGGTCCATAAGACAGACAGAAGCAAGCTATTAGCAGACTGACAGATTTGAACAGAACACTTTGAATTGTAATTATATGTAAATCGAACCAGCGGTATCGTGCAAAATGTGTCTACGGTGTGCTCAGCATTAGTGGATAGCCGAGCAAGTTACATGCTGGAAGTCACACCACATTCCACAGGCAAAGGGTTATTTTAGCGGAGCTCAAATGACAAGAATAGAGAGGTCCAACCTACAAAAGATAAGGCACAAAGAACGATGGAAAGACCTGTATGGTCTGTGCTTTTTTGTGCCTCTTGGGCTACAACCACTAGCACAGGCCCCATGAAATGAGAACAAGCAGTGTGAGTGCACTGAAACCTGAGTTACTCTTCTAAACCAGTTAAAGGACTGGAAGGAGCCAAAGCCTTGCTTACTCCTCACAAGTATTTCTGCTATACCAAATGCCAGCACCATCATTTTATCATTCAGATGTGTATACTCTGTAGCTGTACTCAAAAAAATGAATAAACCAGAGCTTTTATTAGTAACTTACAGTACATAAGTTCCAGTACAAACTTGTAAAGGAATTTGTCCTGAGGGAAAAACATAATTAGTTTTAGTTTTCCAGAATAGTAGAGGGTTGTTGGGTTTTTTACATGTTTCAGACACACATGGAATTCTAAACATCTATATTAATAAGTTCCAAAAGATTTTCAACAAGTCTGTGTAAAAAACCTCTTTGCTGTTTTAGAGAATGCCTGTTTATCATACTTTTTCTTGTCCACTAACTGCATCTCTCCAGTCAGAAGATCATTTTAGAATTACTTCAGTTAAGGATTAATTTTAGCTGATGAAAGACTTTAGGCAAGTATTTAGTTTTAATAAAAACTCTTGAAAGTTATTATCCACATAAAGAAGTATCTTGGAAAGTTTTGCTCAAAAACCAAACCTGAAACCCAATAATTAATAAAGAAATTATACCATCTTAGGTTTTAAGTAACACCACACTGATGGTTTAATCTAAGGGTCTATATAAGCCAAAATTAGCAGATCAAAAAATGCAGGAGAAATAAAGTCCACAGTGCCAGGATTTGAACACAGTACATAGCAGGGCTAGTCTAAAATACGTGGAAGGTGGAAAGGATGAGGACCTGGTCTGGTGTCCTCAGATGCAAAAGGTAAAGAGTAGCTTTTCTAAAAATTTTTAAAGAAAATTCATAAACGCTTCTTACTTACTATCAAATATTTTGAAAGTTTCTGAATTTCCCAGTATTCTGATGGCATATCAGTGCTTGCTTTCCGCCGACGTGCAGGCTGTTCTTCATCTGTCTCGGTCTCTGAGGAACTTTCACTAACGTCTTCAACCCTGCCTGATGTTTTACTAAAAATAAACAGCATCATCTGTGTTACACAGCTATAAACTAATATGAACAAGCACACTTTAAACAGGTATGACAACATTGCCTAATATCAGAACTAAACCAATATAACTGACATTGCCAAATACAAAGTATGGTGATAATTACTGTGGATATGAAACATAAAAATCTTAAGGGAAGAAAAGTAAGTAACCCATACCATTTTGAATCTGGTTGTGTTTTAACAGGCTCAGAAGAAATGCAACTGGCTTTCTTTTTGCTTTTCAGATACACATTATCCACTCTCCTTTCTTCTTTAGTGTCTTCTTTTGCAGCCTTGTCACTAAAATGCTCCATTTTGTTAAAAAAAAATAATTTTTATATATATACAAAGAACCAAAAAGCATATACGATATGGACATACACGATACCAGTACATATGAGCTTATGAACCTACACAATAAAATTAATTAAACAGAAAGTATGCTGTGTCTTAAGTGACTCATTTCCTTAACAAAATTGTGGAATATTAGAAAAATTATCTTATGCTGAACTGTATGTGATATAAGAACAAATAATCAGTATATGCAGACAGACCACAGGTCCATTTATCCTGGGATACCATCTCCAACCATGACCGACAGCAGCTATCTAGGTAATAGGAGAAGAACAAGGAAATTATTTTTTCCCAAATATCCTTCATTGTGATTCAGGGGACTCCTGATCATCTTTGCATCAGCAGTTTTGGATGTCTTTTTCTCCAGTGAATGTGTCTGGTTGCTTTCTGAACTCAAATAAACAAAGGGCTTCTACCATCCTGTGGCAAAATTTTTGAGAGCTTAGCCACGTGTCAGATTAAAAAGTCCCTCCCTTTGCTCTGGTCTCACTGGTTTATTTTCATTTGATGACCTTTATTCTTGTATTAGAACAGACAGTGACTATCAGCTCCCTATTTACTGTCTCCGGTCATAGTTTTTTGTATCTGTTGGACTGTGCCCCAGTCATCTTTTTTTCCAGGCAGAAGAGGTCTGGTCTGCCTAGCTCTTCCACACACTAAGTGGTTCCATAGCATTGATCATGCTCAATACAATATACCTTTCTTCCCTCATATTCCAAGAGGACTCCTAGTCCTAGCTGGGCACAATCTCCAGTGCTTTTTTTGTTCCTAATTTACAATGTTGTGAAAACAAAATGTTCTTTCAAGTCTGGGCTGGTCATACAATCACAGTCACAACAATAAAAGAAAATGCTACTCATGACTACAGCCAATTTCAGTACATCTAGGCTCTAACAATGACTATGGGAAAACACAAGCTCCTGTCTCTGGAAAATCACATTTTTTTAACTGATGACTACAGGTCACATCCAATATATCTTAAAATGTTTCTTGCAATATGCAAAATTGGCAGACTTGTGAAGAGACTTCTTTTTTTCTTTTTTTTTAGGATGGTAATCAAAGCCTTTTCTTCAGATACTCTTCTACCTTCATTAACACAAATCAGGAAACATGATATCAGAATGGAGTTCTGATTTCAGCAGACAAATCCAACAATATCCAATATACAGATACTCTTTGAGTTTTGGGTGTCCAAACTTGGAGGTAATGTCGTTAGTGAAGTTTGTTGCTATGTAGAGCTACAATACTGGCTTATATAATATTAAATCATTAAAAATTGGTAGTATAAATAAAATTCATGCTCATTTCCCATCCTGGATCTCTTTTGCCTCCCTCAGAGAGGTGGTTTAGATCAGATCATCTACTTCGACTTGCTTTAAAGGGCTTTTTACATCAAAAATACAATAACATCAGTCTTGGAGGATCATTACCGTAGATGGTTACAAGATATTTCTCTGCCTTGCTGTGGAAATAAAATCATCAAACTTTTTGCATGACAGAAGAAAACTGAAAGATCTCTTTGGTAGTCCCTACTCTCTTCTTCGAAATTAACACGTAGTAAATTTTGTTCTATTGCTCCTAATTTAAGACAATAATGCAAACCTTTAACATGCAGTCCAATCATAAGCAGTTCAGAGAGATCCATAGGAACATTCAGTTATAAAGATAACTACTTATCTGTGGGAAGCAGAAAGCCCAGTATTCTTGCTCTTCACAGATGGTTCTAATTTCTTCTTGTCAACAGATCCTTGTCTTGCTGCAGAACTTTTCACTTTCTCACATACATTCTTTTTTGTAAAATCATTAAGATTCAGGGGTTGGCCAGAGACCTTAGCATCAACTACTTCCATACGCTGATAATTCTTCTCATATGTTGGTTCTTCATAAAAATTATGTTGCTAATAAAAGAAAGAGTCATAGTTTGTCAGTCATGTTGCTATATGAATAATGCATATTAAAGCAATAAGTTATAAGCACAGTTCCAGGATGCTCTGCTTAAAAATTGCATGCATTAAACATAGAATTACATTATAAGGATAAAATCAGATTGCCTTTAAAAGAAGGAAACGTTAATACAGAAAGTAGCTGTTACTATGTGCAAATTGAAATTTTTAAAATAAATTAATTAACTAAATTTGGAACTTCTTGAACATATTCAAATGTTGGATGTTCAATTTCTAATAATTAAACAGTTAAATAATTTGTGAAACAAGCACATTTATAGATCTTAATTCTCAATGCTTTAAGGTCTAGAATTGCGAAGTCAGTCATTCTGCATTCAATGGATCATTTATATAAAAACTATTTCCCTGCATAAAGGATTTACAAAAAATTCCCACAAAAATAATGAACATAAAACTGAAAATAGGCTATGATTAACTGCTAGACTTCAGTTCCAAGTAATTTAATTTGATATAGTTTAGAGTTAATATAAACACATTCCATTTCAGTTTTTTCATCTTCTGTCTCTCAGGACAAAACATTGCTGAACAAGCCACACAGAAGAATGGACATGAGTGGCACCTACCAATCCTTCAGCTGTCCATGGCCGATCAAAAATACCCAGAACAGAAAGGACTCTTGTCAACTCTTATTCTCTATTAGACCATATTCAATTTTTACAGGAAAGACAGCATATGATCATTACTTATTATTATTATTGCAGCTGTCACTACCAGATAGGTGAAGACATTCCTTTCTGTTTCTGAGTCAAGGCAGTTTTAAGGAGACTGTCACAGTACGGGCTGTTTTCAACCAGTCCCTGATGTGAATCGGCTGTTTCAGGCTTGCTGACCCAACTGTCAGCTCATAAACTAATTCATGCGAATTCTCTGGTTCTGAAAATGGCTCTAGACAAGACAACTAAACACATGGCAAACTACACAAGTCACAGGGGAGCTGATGCCGTAGCCTGGGTAGCTAAGCACATGCTAAAAAGTACGTTTGCTACAGCACTACACGCCAGCACAGCAATTCTAAAAGTCAGCTTGAACAAGGCCAAGAGACACTATACAAATTAACGGGGTCTGCAACCTATGGGTATGTAATGAGCTTTTTGAAGCTCTCCCCTCCTCTCATAATAAATTATGACTGGAAATAGTCTTGATTTATTTTAATGAAGACTATTTCCAGTCATAATTTATTTCATGTAGGCAACCTTGGAAATACAGCTTTTCTCTGCTTTCCAGAGTTCTAGAGAAAATTTTCCCTCAAGTACAAATGCTCTGCAGCCCTACATTATTAACCTGTTTAAATTCTAGTTTTAGAATGCAGAATGTACTAAACCAGCTCTTCAGCAAGGCAATACGATATGATATTCCTAAACCATTAAAATGGTATAATTTATATGCTTCAGCATAAACATATTAAGTAATTTATTTGACAACTGGAGGGAAATAGGATAAATTCTATTTATTTACTCTTATTCAATAACTGTACACATTTCTTGAATAGCTACAGTATATTTATAAGAGCAGAAGAAAGGTATATTATCTCTATTATCTATATTAACATTTAGGATTAGAACTTTAAAAATTATGAAAATATTGCCATATTTTATATTTCATGACTATCAAACGAAGATAAATCACTCTGAAAATACATTAAGCCCATAACTATGTCTAAAAACATTAATACATTACCCAATTTATAACATGTAAACCAATAGGTACATAAAACATTTTTGAAATACTTGCCTATAGGACAAATAAAACACATTTTGGAACTTAACTGCACTTTCAAACAGAACAACTAACAAATTTAATTCCATTACTGATAACATAAGCTCCTGTATTTATGTGTACAACTTGAAATGCTCTGTTCTTTCAGAACTCTCAAATATCCGTATCTCAAAAAAAACCCAACAGCCCTACATCCCAGAAAATCAGAACTAAAGAAAATTCCCGTGTTAATAACTTCCTTCTTGCAATAATTAAAATTCCACATATACAGTCAAAATAAAACTTTTGACAGCTTTTAGCCTGTAATGAATTTTAGCACCAAGTTATTAACCTAGCATAACCACAATAGAAACCCGAAAAAAAGAGGTTTTAGCAGGAGTAAGCAAACAACTAAAATTGTAGTGGCACTCTGGGATTCTAGCTAACATGGAGCTCTAAATACAAGCCAAAACACTTGCATTTTACAGTGGCTGAAGCCATATATAGTGTACAAGCTGGATGCTTAACTCCCAGCTCTGATATTTAAATCAGGCATTTCTCATAAAAAAAGTCAGGCTATTATTTTAACTGTGTTACAAAGAATGAAGATTAACATGAAAGTGGTTTTGATCACAGAAAAATATTGTCATAAAATGCTGACCTTTTCTGTGAGGATATCATATTTTCCTGGTTTAACATTTCCAGTGCTCCATAAAGAGCAACACCAGAAGATGAGCAAAATGAAGATCAGCAAAATTTTTTATGCAGAATTGGAAACTGACCTCACATGTCGGATCAAACCTTCTAATAACGTATGATAGAACGATATGTGAAATAGTGTATTACTTGCTATTTACAAAAGGAGTACATTTAGTAGAAACTGAAACAAAGCTAGAGAAAAATAGCAAGCATTTCAGAGTCTCCGAAATTCTTCATTTAATCACAAATTTCTCTGATAAAGAACACAAACGTTCAGCTATGTAATGTAATGTAACTCCTACCAATGTACAATGTACATTTGTACAATGTGGAATATACATGCGGTATTAGTAAATACATACCTGTTTAGCCATATTTTCTACAAATCTAGGAGATTTCTCCCTTAAAAATGTGACAATATCTTTATATATGTCACCTTTTCTTTCATAGTCAATGTAATCTGTACCCTTCTTCTGACCCTTAAAAGAAGAATAAATTTAAAATTATTAACGGTATTGCCTTACACACGTAATTCAATGTACATCATAAGACAGTGCTAAAGAGCAGAGGTCACAGAATCACATTAGGCTGCAATGAATTACGTACAGAAGTCTCATGATCATTAGAGTTCATCAGACTTCAACTATGCTTTGTAAAGATGTATGGATCATTTCCATGGATCCCAACAGATAATCAAGTTATTACACTAAATTCTGCAAGTAATTACTATCAATTAATTGCACTGTGCATAGTGCCACTGAAGAGAATTTATGGCTTATGGCAAACAAACAAGTAAATAAGAGTGCAGTATGGCAGATGCCTAAAAGGAACAGAAAATAATGGGACCTGACTAGCCAAAGTTTTATGAGCTTCATCCATCAAAAATGTGCTAAGTCAAAATTTCCCTGGATTTTTTTTAAAAAATCTTACAAAATCAATTTGTGCCTGCCAGGCATCCGTCTCTCTTCAAAATAAATGTCACTGCTTAACACATATAAGGTCACAAGTAACACAGATTATGTCTAACTAAAACTTATCTGTAAGTAAACAGGTAATCAAAATGAAAGCAGAACAGAGAAATAATTCCTGAAAAGCTTCCACTTAAAGGAGAAATAACTGCGTATCATTTATAAAAAGACAAAAAGCAAGCTGTATTAGCCCCACACAACAACACTGCAGATCAAGAGCAATGGGGCACTAGAGAGGCATCTAGTCCCACAGTACTTCTAAACAGGAATAGTGTGAAGGACTTTAGGACATGTTTGAAGACTAAATAAACATCGCAAGCAAAAACTGCTGAGTACACTCCTAGTATAAAATTTACAGAAGCACTCAAAACATATAGGAAAAATAGCAGACATGTATTGCTGCATCTTCTTCTCTACCAATAAACTAACTCTGCAGGTCTTACAGCCTCAACATCACTACCCTAAACCTGATGGATTTCTGATTTTAGCACAGAAAAATATTCATTACCCCACAGAATCCTTCATTATTACTTACTCCATTTAAAAACACTCCTGCTGTGCTGCAAGTGATACACAAAGGATCAGTGTCATGTGGCTTGATGACTAAATAACAAATTTCTCCATGCAGTTGTCTCCAGGGAGGAGCTCGGCATCCATTAGAGAATACGTAATCTGTAACCAATTAGCATGAGTGTTTTCATCCAATTTAAAGGTATTTTTAATAGTTATGCTTGATCATTAATGTAACATGTATACAAATAAAATTTCCAAAACAGTATCTTACTCTTAAGAATTCATACAGGGTTAGGAATTAATCATGCAAAGTTCTGTGGCCTGATCCAATTAAGAATTGCATCTGTGCTTAGTACTTTCCAGGATCAGGGACTCACTTTACTTCCTCTGCTTCCACTGAAGAAATTGATATGACTGGAGATTATTTCTATAACTAAAACCTGAAGAACAGCATTCCAGAACTGAAAATACATTTTATTTCATATAATAACTTTCAAGTAGAAATAAACACTTCAAATTCGCTAATGAAATTAATGTAGCAAATTGCATACAGAAGTCGAGTACTTCAATATGAGTATAAATAAACATGAGATATGATCAGATCTGGACCTGATGTATATTCCAGGGATTCCAGGACTGTATCTTCTCCTTTCCCAGAGAAATTCATGAGAAGATTCACTTCATTATTTACAGCAGTTGCATTTAGTCTTGCATCTCTGCAATTAATAGAAAATGGTCTAAAACGTATTCAGCAAAAGGAAGCACTCAGAGAAACGAAAAGAGAATATTATATGTTTTTTCTTTTACATTGAATCGTAATAGTAGCAACAAAAACCTGGAAATGGGTCATCTTCCATTGTGTTTCTAATTTTATCTATTAGCTTAGTGAAATTTTCGTTTTACATCTAGTATGAAGTCCTTATAACAATAAAACAGACTTAGTGTAATACTTAACATGCTTCCATGAAGAAACAAATATTTCCTTGAAAATATTTAAGTGTAGTTTTGTTGTTTGTACAAATGACTTCAATTTGCTACCAAAACAAAAAACATATGCAAGAAAAAACACACTCATGGGCACACACTTGCATGCCCCCACCTACAGCAAAATCTTCAGAAAAAAAATGTTTTTTCAATAATTAGTGAACTGTGAAAGTTATTTCAATAAATTTCTTTATGTCACACCAAAAGCACATGTTGTGGGTTGAAACCAATCTGATTTAACCATAAAACGAAAAAAAAATGCACTGGCCGACATGCTTAGCTTCCATTTGAAATGCACTTACTTTGAAATTTGTTTCCAAAAACTATTAAGCAGTTGCAAATCCAGCTGATGAAGAAGAAGATTGATTTTCATTTTCATCTCTATTTCAGGATCATCACCTATTTTCATTTTGTCAAGTAAATTCAGCATGGACATATCTTCTCCTTCAACAGTCCCATATTCAGGGCCAAGAATTTTCACTATAGGATCTCTGTTAGCTGTGAGCATGAAAAATAATCATATAATGTGATACTATGATAAAATTGCTTTAGCAAAGCAAACACATTTTACTTCAATTGCTGAATAATTTTGATGCTACACATTTAGCACAAGAACTTCAATATTATGCATAGATATTCAGCAAATATTACCATATGATGGATTCTTTCATATCCCTATGTTGTAATCTGAAATGCGCTTTTAAAAATATGAAAACATTAAGAACAAAACAAAATTTCATAACAAACAAAATTGCTTTTCATAGCAAAGATTAAGATTCATTCAACCAAGAGGCCAATATTAAATATTTCCCTTTATCAACAGCCTCCTTTCCAGAAAATATGCCTAACTGATCACCAAAACAGGAAATCAATGTGTTTAACTCACTGGAACTTGATCATTTGGAAATACGATTTAGTGCTAAAGAACACCTTTAAAGTCTTCTAGCAGCATTCACAACAGGCCCAGTACTTCCTCAGCTATGCCAGCTGTTCTTTTTGGTAAACAGTGACATAACTGTATGTTAATGGCTTTTACAAAAAAATTTTGCTCTGCTCCTGCAAATGAAGTCCCATGTATCTGTGAATGCCTCTGCATGACACCTTCCCATACTCTTCTTGTCTATTATTCACGGTGGATCACTGTCAGTAACAGGGCCCTGGACTAGATGCATCTGAAATTTGATCAAGTATGAGCATTCATATTTTAGTATTGCAGATGCAATTTCTATTAATATTAGTAAATAATATTACTAAACTCTTCTACCTCAAACGAGAGGAGGATATCTCATTTAGCTTATCAAGAGCCCTCTTGTCAATTTGGAAATATAGGACTTGAATACATATACAGTAGAAGGACTTGTACCTATATTGTAAAAGCCATTGTGAGAAGGACCTGAAAGTAGTCACTGTGAACCTTGTCCAGGTAAGAATGTCTTAAGCATATAGGTTTTGATTTGGCTGTTTTTTAAGGATGCGACATTTAAAAGAGCATTAAACTAGACGGATAGGTAAAAATGGCTATTAGCCCCCAGTAAGACATTCTTCAGAAATTTAAATCTGATGCCTGTTGCAGTAGCTGGGGTATTACTCAGTATACATGCGCTTGTACATGAGATTCAACAATTTAATTTTATTCTAACTGATCAATTTCTGTGAAAATAAAAGAAATAGAAATACTATTAAATTCTGGATTAGCATCCTTAGCCAGTTTCATGAATCAACATCTTCTCATACACTTATGTGGTGGTTTGACCCTGGCCGGCAGCCAGA
>NW_009721495.1:0-969 GCF_000703405.1 Apaloderma vittatum
AAAGATTTAAACCCTGTGCATCTCTAGAGTGTAGGGGGGCTGTGACTTCCTCATCAGGTGCTGATACAGACCAAACCCCGTAAGGAGTCTGTGACTTTCTCATCAGGTGCTGATACAGACCAAACCCCGTAGGTTACTGGTTTATTCCCACTGAACCAGTTTGCCTAGAGGAGGAGATGAGTAGAGGCTTAGACCCTGTCTCAGTGCTAGTCTCACATGGGGTAGGAATGCCACTTTAACAAGTGCTCCCGGTGCTGGAGGCTGGTAGAAAAGCCAGTCTCCACATGCCCAGACTGAATATCTCAGTTACACAATACTTCTGAGATAATTGCAACATTGAGAAAAATGACCCAAAAGCAATGGGCAAAATAAAATAAGACGGCTCCATTACCTTGGCTGAGGAATTCAAACCGTAGACATGTGACGGCTCTCCCAAGTGGAGGGTGAAACACAAAGAAAGTGGATGATTAGTGGACCCAAGAAGCAGGCTTGACTGTATTGGGGAAAATAATCTCCCTGAAAAGCCCATCCCTGGCAAGCCTGTGGGAAATGGGGCTGCAGATCCGCCAGGAAAGTCCAGCTCACACTCTGTGTGCAGCTTACTTCTCCGTGCCACTGCCCAGGGACCGGGATTTCACTGTCACTTGGCCATTGATCAACCCACCCTTCCCGGAGGGCGGGGAAACCCCCCTGTGGGACCCCTGAATACTGCAAGTGCACCCACCCCCACCCTCAGACAGTGGGCCCCAGGGTGCCTTGAATACCCATCACTATTTTTTCCCCAAATTTGGTTCCCTTGCCTACAGTGCTGCTATTCAAGCAGAATTATTTTAAAGGAGAATGGTTCAGAAACTGCTAAGGATTTTCCGTTTTCTCTGTTTAAGGGGAACGGCTACAAAAAGCGTATCCTCCTGGTTTTTTCCACCTAGAAATAACCAGGGATCGGCCACAGTGATCCCGCAGCAGGAA